>NW_020639929.1:4117108-4124303 GCF_003573695.1 Papaver somniferum
TATAAATATTTGGACCAAATCACTTTGAACTTGGAAAATAGTGGAATCTTAGTCTCAGTGTTCTTTTAATATTGATACCAACTTTGTCGGTGTTTGTTATAATTATTAGCGAGTTTTCTATTTAGTTGTGAATTTAAGTCTAAAGTTATCCTTCACAAGTTCGAGAATCGAATCACTTTTTACCACTATCTACAAATCACATCAGTGAAATCTACTCTAATCCTTAGACTTTTTCTTTAACTTCGAAAATGTATGAACCTTGCCAATCTTTTAGCATTTATTTTACTGTAACTCTGAGTCAATCCGTCTAACTCTTGTCTCTGATTAAATTGTTTCTCTGTGCCTAATTCTAGGAATTTCTTGCATCCTGTAGCCTATCTTCATGTTTTATCTTAATCTGTGCTATCAACTTTCGATTGACCGAGGTTTATTTTGAATTAGAACTTTCCTTTGTTTAAGGTGAGTTTTCCGAGGAATTTTGTTGTTGGAATAAAGCAAACATATTATTTAAGTCATAGCACAATTAAGCCTTCTTATCTTCAATTGACCTTATCTACCTTCTTCAATATCTGATAGATTGCTAACCCTTTTCTGATTATTCCTTAGAACCCTTTCTCTTCCATAATGAGTATTTACAACTTATACAAACACCTAAGTGGTCTTTCAGTTGCTCAGAGATAATGAGAGAGTTTGGCATTAAAGACAATAGTATTTTAGCTAGAATTTTCTCAACGGAAGTGTACAACTGAAGATATTAGAGGAGTTCTACGACATTTCTGGGGTCTTAATATAGGATTTCAAATACGGGAAGTGGATCCAAACTTCTTCATCATTACTTTTCGTACCGCGGAAGACCTAAAATGGATAACATTAAATAGTCCTTGGTACCCTTACGGTAATGTTCTATATGCTATATCATCTTTCCCAGGTATGCAAATCTCAACTGAAGCTGTCAAAGAAATTCCCCTTTGGGCTAGTATCTCAAATTTAAGGCACGAACATAGATTCATAGAACGCATCGGTTTAATTGTTAGTAGGGTAGGGGTTGTTAGTCGTGTAGAAAAAGGTAGTTTTGACTGTGAACCAAGGGTTCTAGTTTGGGTAAACATTGAAAAACCCCTAGTAATGAAGCTTCTAGTCAAGGTGGAGAAATATCCTGTTAGAGAGCTAACCTTTACTTACCATAATCTTCCTTCAAAATTTTGCTCTTATTACTTTCGCTTTGGCCATAAGAGTTCTCATTGTGCCATTATTCAACACAGGCCTTTCGAGGATATCTACGATATCTTAATGCATTCTCCAGGTCCAGCTGATGATATCTTCTGGCTCTATAACACCCTTTTTCTGATTTGGAATCCTCAAGACAACACTGATGCACATGGCAACATGGAACCTGTAGAACCATTCTTGGCTATCCCGGGAAATAGATAAACTCTCCTTGAGCTATTTGGAGAAGAACACCCTATGGTTGAGAAACCCAACACTGCTTCTGCATTGGTTGATCGTAATTACGAGGTGTTAGGGCCGGTAACTTATGATGAAGCCATGCCGGAAGCCTCAAACTCCATCCTAGGAAAGATAACCTACCCGTTTAACTTGCCTGAAAACTTTATTCCTATTCATGGTGCTAGTTCTGAGTTGGTTGGATCGGGCAACTCGGAGACGCGTAGAGTTATAAACTCAATTGTTCAGATCGAAGCCAATTCGACATTTGACGTTGAGATGGAACAAGTTCTTATTAATTCTAATAATAATAGGATATAACCAGAACATACTTTAGTTAATAGAAGATTATCTTTCTCTTTTTCCCCTTTTGAAGATGCTCAAGAAAATCTTCCCTCTCCTACCTCTTCTGAATCAATTGCTTCATCCATTTTTGCATCTCATGATAGTATATTTCATCCTATTTAGTATACATTACATACATTATTGGCCACTCCTAAAACTCAGCAAAAATCTGCATTCAAACTGTCAGTCCCAGATTTTCCATCCTCTTTTTCATCAGAAGGGCTTTGAATCTTAGTGTCGGATTCGGACAATCGGTTTAATATTGATCAATATGGCTCAAATCTTAAGTAACAGAATCAGGCAACAGATGTGCTTTCACCAATTCCTTTCATTCTTGAATCCCCATCTGTGCAAAAGGATGAAATTTAGGTAACCCTAAAATTCAAGAAGTATCTCTTTAAATTTGCTACAATCTCTACTCTTTTCAAATTACATTGTTATTTGATAGTCCTGCATCTAATCTCATCATAATTTTTAGTTTAATTACCTACTTTCAGTATGAAAATTATAGCATGGAACATACAAGGGTGTGGAAACCCTTTTACCCAAAATCACCTTAACCAATTGATCAATGGGGATAAACCTGAAATAGTATTCCTCTCAGAAACTAAGTCCAAGAAACATTTAGTTAAGAATCTCCTTAAAGATTATCCTAATATTCATATAGTTGATCATATAGGACAAGCTGGAGGTTTAATATTAGCATGGGTAGATGGATTTTCCTTTGAAATAGTTCAATGGAATTTAAATATGATCAATATTCTAGTTCAAACTAATTCTGAATCTAAGAAATGGTTATTAACCTGTTTTTATGGTAGCCCTTATCCTCATAATCATAAGGAAGCATGGGATTTCCTTACTGATATCTCCAATCAAGTTGACAAAAACTCCATGCCATGGGTTCTGTTAGGGGATCTTAACATGATTTTTAGTCAAGATGATAAATTAGGAGGATTACCCTTTAAGAAAACTGAAAGTGAACATTACCATAATATTCTGTCTAAAGATGGTCTCTTGGATTTAGGATTTAAAGGATTTGCCTACACTTGGAACAATCATAGAGAGGATGGGGATAATATCCAAGATAGACTTGACAGAGCTGTTGCTAATATTCACTAATGCTGAACTTACCCATCTAGTGGCAGCTGGATCTGATCACTGCCCTATAGCTCTAAACTTAGATACTACTAGTACCAAAGTTTCTTACACTTTTAAATTCTATGACACTTGGCAAAAGGAAAACTCTTGTGTCCAAATCATCAAAGACTCTTGGGATCATATTATTAGGGAGAACTCTACTAAGTCTTTGATTCTGAACCTCCAATGTTTACAAACCATCTTAGATCATTGGAAGAAACTTTGGTCTCCCTTCCAAGCAAATTAAACAAACTTTGTTCCAAATTGACATCCTGAATAAGTCTAGTTTTGTTCACAGAAAAGAAGAAAAACTTAAGGATAAGCTTAATCAGTTAGAAAGCCTCTATGCTACTCAAGAAGCCATAGCAAAACAACAATCTAGGGATAATATGGTTCAACTAGGAGAAAAAAATACTAAATTCTTTCATACTAAGACTTTAAAGAGAAGAAAATGGAATCACATAGAATTCCTTAAGAGTGATAATGAAATTACTTTCAAAAGAGATGAAATCCAGAATTCCCTATTATATTTCTTCGCAAACCTTTTTTCAGCTCCTTCTCCTCCTCCTAACCCCTCACTGTTTCAAAACATTCATCCTTGTGTCTCCAATGAAGAGAACATTATCTTAAACTCTATTCCCTCTGCTGAGGAAATTTGGTCAATTATAAAAAAGTTCAAACCCAATAAATCTCCAGAACTAGATGGATTCCTAGCTAGTGTCTTTAAACTAAATTGGGAAACAGTAGGAGAACAAGTAGTCTCAGCCATTCAACATTTCTTTCAATCAGGTGTTCTACATCCTGAATTCAATAAATTTTTTATTTTCTTAATTTTTAAGAGCAGGCATCCTAAAGATCCTAGTGGTTTTAGACCAATTGGTCTCTGTATTACAATGTACAAAATTATAGCTAAGATACTAATAAATAGTATTAAGCCTCTTATTGACACTATCATATCCCCATTCCAAGCTGCTTTCCTCTCTAAAAGGAAAATCTCAGACAATATCATAATTTCCCAAGAGATAATTCACTCCTTCAAAAAAAAGAAAGTGAAACATGCTGGAACGGGAATCAAGATTGATATGTCAAAGGCTTTTGATAGATTAGACTGAGAGTTCTTCATCAATGCCATGAAATCCTTTGGTTTTCACAACAACTTTTGTAATCTTATACATCAATGTATATTGTAGTCTTATTCAATGGCAGTCCAGGGGAATACTTCAAACCATCTAGGGGAATACTTCAAACAACTAGTTCTTGGATTTTGGAAATGTATAAGTAAGGGTATACACCTAATTGAACAAAACATTGTTTGGGAAATAGGTGATGGAAATAGTACTAATATTTGGGATGATAGATGGTTACTTAATTTGGAAAACAACCTTAGTAGCTTAAGAACATCTACTAACTCTCACTTAACATTTGTGAAAGATCTGATTGATCAAATCACTAAGAAGTGGAATTCAGCCTTAATTTTTGTATTGTTTCCTGAATATATTGCTAGGAAGATCATTAATATTAGAATAGTCAGAGACAAACCAGACACTCTTAGATGGCTCCTTACAAAATCTGGTGTTTTTAATGTGAAATCCATGTACAATTAACTTACTGAAAGAACAGTAAATCACTATAACTTAGGACAACCAGATACCTTTTTGAACAATTTATGGAACCTTAAAGTGTCCCAAAGAATCAAAATCTTTGCTTGGAACTGTTTACATGATGCTCTCTCAACAAATCTGAACTTTCTAATTTTATGGAAGACATTCATCCTAATTGCTCCTTTGGTTGTAATGTAGCAGAATCCATAGAACATTTTCTAATTTCTTGTCCTTATGCCAAGTCTTTCTGGGCTGCAGATCCATCTCCTGTAGTCCTCAACTTAGATAGTACAACATCTTTCTTGGACATTTGTAAGGAAGGGACATAGAGAACAGATTCACCATTACCCATAGAAATAATATTGAAAAAAGCTTAGTTTATTTGGAAGGAAAGATGCAATAGAGCTTTTGAACAAAAAAAACAAACTAAAGCTCAACTAGGCTTAGAAATAAAAGGTTCTTAGATTTATGGTATAAGAACAATATCCCATCAAGAAAACTCCCTACTGACAAAAATGAGGTTCATCAATGGTCTTTGCCTAAAAGATCACAGTTGAAACTCAATATAGATGCTGCTTGGATTTCTCTATAGGTTTTTCTTTAATTCTTAGGAATGATGCAGGATATTTCGAGTTTGACAGAGCAGGATCATTCACAGACTGTACCTATGAATAAGCGGAAGCCGTAGGATTACTAAAGGGAGCGAACTGGCAGTTGAAAAAGGATTGTCAAACTTTACAGTGGAACGTGACTGCAAAAATATTTTTGATTATCTGAATGGGAAAGAATATCAAATAGAATGGCAAAAACAAACCATTATGGATGAAGTTAAAAGAAAATTAAACCGGTATCAATTTTTTTTTTCCAAGAACAGCAAACAATGTAGCTGATGTATTGGTAAAGGAAGAAAAGTCTTTTAGGAACATCCTCAACTGGAGGAATGTACCTCCTTCTTGTATTAACTATTCTTTAGAAGTAGATAAATCAAATGTTAGGGTTGCTTCAAATATCCCAACATTCGATGGATCTACTCATATTGTTGTAAGGGATACTAACTTCCTAAGTTAGCCTTTTGGAATGCATTTAACTTAAAAAAAAAACATTGTCTTGACTTCTTCTTGGTAAAAGTTCCCTTACATAGTTATAAATTCCTAAATATTGGGAACTGAAAAAATTCATCTCTAACTCAAATAAATCTTAATGCTTTGTTTCTTAAGAGTCATTTAATAATTGGTCAACAATCATTCTATTTTTATTTTATAACTTATTTCACTCATATAAAAATGACTAGGATCACCTTGACAATATCTTCCCAAAACTAAGCCACGTCATTCCAGATTTATTTAAGAAGTCACGGTTAGAGAAGGGTTTTAGAGAAAATTGATGTGTATCTGTGTGGATTAAGATATATATCCTCATAAACTTTCCATTGGAGAAGCTCTAACCATTAATCGTCTTCGGAGTCTTCCCGCTAAGATTTCCATAGACCAGAGAAGGCTAGCGGGAAGAGGGGGCTTACGCCACGATTTTTTGGGTTGGGAAGAGCTTGGACATCTCCATAAGACCCGGTCTTAAAGGCTAGGAAAGATACATGGCTGCTCTGATTATTCGGGTTATATTTGAAATAAAATTTAACAACTCTACAAGAAAAGATGCATTTTTGAGCATTATAACTTTGTTGTTGTTTGCTTTATTACAAGCTAACTTTTATGGTGATACTACCATACATTTGTCCGGAACATACTATTCAGTTACTTTTTCCTTGGCTATATATCGAATTGTATACCCATTTGAGCTGTTCTTATTTGCATATCCATATGATTCTCCCTATGTGTTTGTCGATACATTTGGAAGAGGTTATTAACTTTTATTTTATTTAACATTGAAAATTGAGAATTAGGATATGCAGAGGCTGCTAATAACATTGGAATGTGAATTTACGAAACAAATTAAACGACACGAAACAAGAAAACAAGGATGAACTAGTACAGTTGACCCAACAAACCTAATTAAAACAATACCCGATCTGTAGAGTACTCCAACACCATACTTAAAGGAATAGAGTCTCGAACAACAATAGAAGGCTTGAACCATTTTGACCAACATTACACACACATCTCTCAATTTAACTTCCAAGAATCTCAGAAGAGACTAAAAAAGTTAAGCTTATTAACTCCAATCAAAATTCAGTTATGCAAGTGAAATGGCAGAAACTCCATCATCTATTGTTGCATACTTGCTTCCAAGTTCCTTGATGATCTTTTCAGCACCCTCAATGAAATTCTTAACAATGTCACCCGCAGGAAGAATATCGTTCACATGTCCGACACCCTGTCCTGCATACATGACCATATTTTCAACTTCCCCGGCTGTTGTTTTGTTTGCTACTTGTCCTGCAAAACGACGTAAAACTGTTTCCTGCACACTCTCAAATAAAAAATATATAGCTAGTTATTTTCCTGATTAATAATAAATCGGTTAAATTAGGTTTAATAAGATTTATGTGTACGTACCCCTCCATAAATGATCGAGTATCCAATAATAGGTTGCTCTGCATTATTCTCAACATCCTCCGGCGCTGGTTTCCATTTCTGGTGGAAAGGGGTGTTAAGAACACGAGTTGGTGCTCTCCAGCTTTCACGACTGTATAGGTCTGTGTAATCGGTATC
>NW_020639930.1:0-264 GCF_003573695.1 Papaver somniferum
TTAAAAAAAAAAAAAAAAAAAAAGAAAAAAAACCCAAAAATTTCTCCCATAAAAACCAAAGTTTTCCAAATGTTTCCCTAAAAACCAAAATTTTTCTTTTTCCCATCAAAACCAAATGTTTTTCTCCCATAAAAACCAAGGTTTTCCAAATGTTTCCCTAAAAACCAAAATTTTTCTTTTTCCCATCAAAACCAAATTTTTCCCAAAAAGTCCAATCCCATTAAAAACCAAATTTTCTTGTAGATAATGTGTTAGTTAAATTTC
>NW_020639931.1:0-729 GCF_003573695.1 Papaver somniferum
TTTTTGAGTTAACGTATATAAAATTCAATATTTTTATGAACTCTTTCTTTTTGTGTTGGCTTTGTCTTTCTATTTGATTCAAGATAGATGGAATTTGTTAGGATTTGGATTAGTTCTGCATGGTCTTTCATCCTTCTTCTATTGTGAAATTTGACTTCCTTCATATTTTCTTGAATCAACGTACATAGAAATGCAAATTTTACTGTACGTATTGCCTTAGAACATATTAATTGTAATTACAATACATTTTTTAAACTTTTTTTTGTTAAAGATGAGTTTATCTAGTTTACAATTTAGTCTCAGTTATCAATTTATGACTTATAACGAAGTGTGTAGACTTTTTTGAGTTAACGTATATTAATATCAACATTTTTATGAACTCTTTCTTTTTGTATTGGCTTTGTCTTTCTATTTGAATCAAGAGAGATGAAATTTGTTAGGATTTGGATTAGTTCTGCATGGTCTTTCATCCTTTTTCTATTGTAAAATTTGACTTCCTTCATATTTTCTTGAAACAACGTACATAGAAATGCAGTTTTTACTAGACGTATTGCCTCAGAACATATTAATTGTAATTACAATACATTTTTCAAACTTTTTTTTGTTAAAGATGAGTTTATCTAGTTTACAATTTAGTCTCAGAAATCAATTTCCGACTTATAACGAAGTGTGTAGACTTTTTTGAGTTAACGTATATTAAATTCTACATTTTTATGAACTCTTTCTTTT
>NW_020639932.1:0-417 GCF_003573695.1 Papaver somniferum
AGACGAAGAACTAGTACTATAATCTTCTTGCTCGTAAGACTGATGCATGTGTGGATAGTAATTGGGCTCACCAGGGTATGACCCATATCCTTCCAAAGGATGGCGTTCCCAACCACTATTCCCAACATGGTCATAAAAAGGATGATGTCCATATTCAAATTCAGGTCGATAATCATTGTATTGGCTTCTATCATACCAGTTCGACATTCTTAATTGCAAGGGAATTCTACACAATCACAAACAAGGCTGACTCGACCAAATTAAACCTATAAAATCTAGCAAATAACAAGCATGATGGCTCCACTTAGATTGTTTCTAGACCAGCTTCTAATCATTCGAAAGGGAACTCGTTACAATTTAAGCAAACCCCTCTGGAATCAACCCGAGTCAAAGTAAGTTGAATTGAGGCGAGGGAAG
>NW_020639932.1:452-1000 GCF_003573695.1 Papaver somniferum
AAACCCCTCTGGAATCAATCCGAGTCAAAGTAAGTTGAATTGAGGCGAGGGAAGCTCAGTGGAGCTTTGATAACCAAGGCCTCACCGCTATCACAAGGCGGCGCAGTCACGCATTCAACTCACAGAAACCATCATGAACTTCGAATTATGCTAAAAAGAGTAACCAATATTTTTCGAAAGATTTTCCTACCAAGCTCGTTACCCTATCAGTCTCGTTCTAATCAAATTTTAAGCTTGGGTTCGCGTTAGGTTTCGTTTTCCTAAGGCGGGCAAGAAGGGAGCGGTGATGAAATCCGAACCCTTATCTTGTATTGGCCAGGCCTTGCCCTTTACTAGGAATTTAAAAACAGTCCAAATTCGTCCTCAATCAATGAATCACCTTAAGGAATACAGTAACTCGCTTACAGGAGATTCGCGAGTGTTTCGATGGACTTACCTCCCGTACCAGGCGGGGGATGAACCGTTGAAGTCGACTCGGGCCACGACTCCTATGTCATGTGCAAACCCGAGGGGCCGAGACGATATAGTAATCGTCGTCCTTCCCTGCA
>NW_020639933.1:0-621 GCF_003573695.1 Papaver somniferum
AACTCATTTCGTCGAGATTGTGGCATGTTGCAGGCTTACATACTGTCAGAAATCTCAGCCGAGATCGACTACCTTTATAGAACTATCTTAACGGATTTTCGTTATTTTTTCTAACTTGTTCTTTCCATTGTGCACTACCGGCTTAAAATAAATTAACTAGTCGTATTATCTGTTGGAGAAAATGAGTTTTTAATGTTTTGATTTTATGGTCTTGGTGGGAACAGAATTTAGGATTTTTGGGTCTCTAAGAGCTCTTACTCATTTTCTATGAGTGAATGAAATAGGTCCTTTAATCCCACATTGGGTATAATTAAAGAGGAGTTCCACTATATAGCTATTCCTTTATGGATAGTTAGTAAAACAATGTGGGTGGAACGGGTGGACCGAAATATTTTTGTTTCCACTAAGGGCTTGGGCTTAGGGCTCGAGTTCGTGCTTGCGCCATGGACTTTGGTCAACCAAGACTTTCCTTTTTGGAAAAATTTCTTTTGATTTATTTCCTAATCATTTTGAAAATCAAAATAAATCATGTCTTAAATATGGGGGGCATGTGACCTGGGTGATTTTATTCTCTTACCAAAAATAATTTTCTTAACGGATTTATTTGCATGGATGTCGACA
>NW_020639933.1:632-1000 GCF_003573695.1 Papaver somniferum
TTTATTCTCTTACCAAAAACATTTTTCTTAACGGATTTATTTGCATGGATGTCGACATTTTCTTACCGGTTTTTGAATGTTGATGACAGAATTATGTCGACATCATGGCAGCATTATTTCGCATGCAGTATTGATTCGCACATTAATGTGCATTGATTTCACCCTTTCTGTTTTCCTATAAAAAGAATTCGAAACTTTCATTTTCATTCGTGTCCAGAAGAGCTACTATTCTCTTCTTTTCGTCTCTCTCCCTTTGTGTGGTCTTTTTCTTTTCTTCCGTGCTTTGCTGTTGAGTTCGTATGAGTGGGCAAGTATTGTAGTGCTAACAATATTTGCAACGGGCAGTTTTATGCTGGATACAACTTGAC
>NW_020639934.1:0-357 GCF_003573695.1 Papaver somniferum
GGAGGAGCATGCCGACATTTGTGCTGAGGGGGCCGTGTCAGAGAAGGGGAAATCGGTCATTGATGCGCCTGCTGATAATCTTCCACAGTCGCCGACGTCTGAGGGCGAGGACGCCATCATGGATTGGTTCAAGGAAAAGAATCTTCTATTTGTCCGTCATCCTGCCCCTGTTGTTGCTGGGGAAAAGGAATCTACTGCGTATACCCGTCGCATGATGGAGATGTCGTCTAAGGCGCGGGTGTCTAAAGCCTGGGGAAAAAATTTGAATGTTCCCGAAGCTACCCTTGTGCCGGAGCCTCCTACTTCCGTTGCAGATATGATGGCCATCGCCGACGGGTATCAATATGGCTTTCCGCA
>NW_020639934.1:414-779 GCF_003573695.1 Papaver somniferum
TCATCCCGCCCCTGTTGTTGCTGGGGAAAAGGAATCTACTGCGTATACCCGTCGCATGATGGAGATGTCTTCTAAGGCGCGGGTGTCTGAAGCCTGGGGAAAAAATTTGAGTGTTCCCGAAGCTACCCTTGTGCCGGAGCCTCCTACTTCCGTTGCAGATATGATGGCCATCGCCGACGGGTATCAATATGGCTTTCCGCAGCAACGTGTCTTGGAGGTAAATTTTCGTACATACTTTTTCGTGGCAATCGAATGCTTCGGTGAAATAATGTTTGTCATCTTGATGTGTAGATGATGAGGAGTGAGCATTGTAACCACGTGCTGTATCAGTTCTTCAAAGCGAAATCTCTGAAGCTCGAGGCTAA
>NW_020639935.1:0-162 GCF_003573695.1 Papaver somniferum
GGTGTCCCCCTATCCTGAACTGGGGTGCGAATAGCAGCTGCCTTGGGGTGACCCGGGGGTGCCCCTTAGTAATTAGGTTACCCCTTATCCAAAAGCGAGAGTCCGAATAACACTTGTCCTCCGGGTGCCAAAATCAACTTTTCGAGCCGAATTTTCCAAAAA
>NW_020639935.1:362-664 GCF_003573695.1 Papaver somniferum
TGTACACGAGTTTGCACTCAAGCATACTAAAATTCATATAAGTGACAGAGCTCTACTAAGATAGTTTCACAATGGACATCATACTCAGAGTCAGACTAATCACATGAAAAGATTAAGAAGATGGAAAAAGAAAAATGTAGATGGTTGAAAAGTGAACGGTGTTTCCCATATCTGTCTGAATGCCTCTGCCAAGATGAACCTAACCTAAATGACTGAGATACCAGTCTGACTAATATTAACACACTGGCATATACAAGGGAACCAGTGGTCAATAACTTAAATCTAGATCAACAAACTGGCAA
>NW_020639935.1:864-1000 GCF_003573695.1 Papaver somniferum
CGTTTTCCTAAGGCGGGCAAGAAGGGAGCGGTGATGAAATCCGAACCCTTATCTTGTTTAGGCCAGGCCTTGCCCTTTACTAGGAAAATAAAGACAGTCTGGTTCGTCCTCAAACAATTATAACCTTAAGGCAGAC
>NW_020639936.1:0-424 GCF_003573695.1 Papaver somniferum
AAAACATAGATGGTTTTGATGTTTACTAAGTGAACGGCGTTTCCCATATCTGTCTGAAGGCCTCTGCCAAAATGAACCTATCCTAATGGATTGAGATACTAGTCTGACTAATATCAACACACTGGCATATACAAGGGAACCAGTGGTTGATAACCTAACTCTAGGTCAACACAACTGGCATATACAAGGGTACCAGTGGTCGACTTTATTGAATTTATTCCTTTTGGTCAAATGGTCTGGTCTCAATTTTTTTTTTCTTCAACTTTTTGGTAACTACCATTTTTTTTTTCATCTTTTTTTTTCTTTTTCAACTTTTTTTTTCTCTTTCATGGTATCTCAATCACTCTAATTCACCCTAGCATTGGTAACAACTTGAATCGTGGGCCCCACCTATCACTTAGAGAAACATAGTTTAAAAACAAAA
>NW_020639936.1:624-1000 GCF_003573695.1 Papaver somniferum
ACACTATCATCATAAAGTTCATTTGGAGTAACAAATTCCTGATCACTATGCCTACATATTTCAAATTCTTCCTCAACACTATCCTCGTCATAATCATCATAATAGCATGAAAATGGTTGAATCTCATCTAAAAAAGTAGTGTTACCAATTCTAACCTCGGCATCTTGATTATGCAAATAACTATCCTCATTTTCAAGGGTACTATTGGAAACACTATAATGGAAATTAAGACTATCTTGAGAAGTTCTGTTCTGGGCCTCTAACAACATTTTCTGAGTCGACTTACATGACTTCCTTATGGTATCGTGTATAGAAGGTGCATTTTGTTTATTCATTTCTAACACAAACCTATTTGTATTCTCAGTTAATTGTTTGA
>NW_020639937.1:0-190 GCF_003573695.1 Papaver somniferum
TTGATGCCGATCTACACAACTAATCAATCCAATCTACCACAAGGATAAACCGATTATAATTGGATCCTCTTATACCGAAACAAGTATTGTGCACACCAAAGATTATGAACCCCAAATCAGAAATCTTCAATATCTTCTTTGTCTTCAAATCTTCTTAGATCTTCAATAAACACCTGCACACAACAACTTG
>NW_020639937.1:201-437 GCF_003573695.1 Papaver somniferum
ACTTGAATCTTTTGTGATCAATCACGCACATAACGGAGTCTATTAAAAATAGATTATTACAAGATCGTCTTTAGAACTAAAAACAGTCTAAAGATCCCTGTTGAAACTTCGATCTAGTTTGAGTGAATCTTATATCAGAAGAGAAGATTCTCAAGCATAAACAAACTAGGTGCAATCAAAGTTCAACCACTGTTAGTCAATCAAATCAATCGAAAATACAAGATAAACCGCAATTA
>NW_020639937.1:448-1000 GCF_003573695.1 Papaver somniferum
TCAACCACTGTTAGTCAATCAAATCAATCGAAAATACAAGATGAACCGCAATTATCTAGTTTCCCACCAATGGTACTAATAGAGCTTCTCAATCCCAAAGAAGACTTTAAATTGAGCAGCCGTAAGAGATTTCGCCTAATTAGGTTACTCTCCTCTCTGAATAGGCGGCTACACCAGTAACAACACAACCGAGGAAGTTTGATGTCACGAAGGATTAGTTTGCTAGAAATAGAAACTTCAAGTATTTATAGACAAGGAAGTTTGGACAACAAGGAATTTCCAAAACCGAAAATATTCTCAAGTTATACAATATATTCCAAATTCGGTTTCCATAATTCCTGTAAATGCTCTGTCCAAAATATTGACCGAAAATATCTTTGAAAAATCTTTAACTAGTAAATGCACATTACTAATTCTCGTTTTCCTAAAATAAAATTAACAACGTTAAATAAAAGATTCTTAAATTATTTCTATTTAGATCCTGGGATTTTCTTCCTTTAGCTATTAAGGAATAACTTTTAACAGTTAAAGATAAGTGTTACAACACATGTT
>NW_020639938.1:0-655 GCF_003573695.1 Papaver somniferum
TTTACTAGGTGTAAGGAAAAGAATCTAGTGCTTAATTGGGAGAAATGTCACTTCATGGTTCGTTCAGGAATTGTTCTAGGGCATATCGTATCTTCGAAGGGTATAGACGTAGATAGAGCCAAAGTTGACCTTATTAAAACTTTACAAGTCCCAAAAACCGTAAGAGATATTAGGTCATTCTTAGGGCATGCTGGTTTTTATCGTCGATTCATTAAGGATTTTAGCTTGATTTCTAGACCTTTTTGCAATTTGCTTGCAAAAGATGTTAAGTTTGTCTTTGATGATGCTTGTTTAGAGGCTTTTGAGAAGCTTAAGACCTTACTCACTACCGCCCCCATAGTCCAGGCACCCAACTGGAACCTACCCTTTGAGATCATGTGTGATGCTTCAGATTATGCTATTGGTGTTGTGCTAGGTCAGCGAAAAATAAGTTACTTCATGTGATTTACTATGCTAGCAAAACTCTAAATGATGCCCAGTTGAACTATACCACTACGGAGAAGGAACTATTAGCTATTGTGTTTGCCTTAGACAAGTTTAGATCCTACCTCTTAGGTTCTAAGGTCATAATCTTTACTGATCATGCTGCTTTGAAGTATCTTCTTTCCAAGAAGGATACTAAACCTAGATTGATTAGATGGATCCTATTGTTGCA
>NW_020639938.1:666-1000 GCF_003573695.1 Papaver somniferum
CCTTTCCAAGAAGGATACTAAAACGAGATTGATTAGATGGCTCCTATTGTTGCAAGAATTTTCCTTAGACATTAGAGACAAAAAAGGTGCATAAATGTAGTAGCAGACCACTTGTCTAGGCTTGTTGTATATACCCTTAATGAGTCTCCTCCTGTTAGGGATAGTTAACCTGATGAACAACTGTTCTTTGTTACCCAAGCACCTTGGTATGCAAATATAGTGAATTATCTTGTTACTGGTCGAATGCCCCAACATTGGGGGTAAACAAGATCGTTCTAGGTTTTTAGCCGAGGTTAAGCACTTCTTTTGGGATGATCCTTATTTATTTAAGTAT
>NW_020639939.1:0-175 GCF_003573695.1 Papaver somniferum
ACTAAGGAAATCCTAACTATACCACTGTCGCTGGTCTCTCGAATGCATTTAGCGTATGCACTAAGCCTTTTAAACCACTAAGTGTCCCTAGTGGACGAGTTGAAGTCTCGTGAAGGTTTCCCAGAGGTGTGCCTACAAAACCTAAGGACAAAATATAAGCTCATATTCCGTCAAA
>NW_020639939.1:375-766 GCF_003573695.1 Papaver somniferum
TCACCTGCATTATGCAAAACAGGTAAAGTTTCATCACCAGCGTTAGCAACATCTCCGCATTGCTTAGATAAGCCACCATCCTCCATGAGCTGCACGGACTGAATATCACTCTCGCTACGAGCATCAGCAATTTGAGTTTCAGCAACATGCGGCACGGACAGAACTGCATCTTCAGCGTGTTCTGATATAGTATCATCTTCTAATGTAGCACCAGCACTCTCACTGTGGTCTGGAAAGATTGTACGTGTTCCAGTTGCCAACTTAAGGATAGATTGCTTCTTCTTCAACGTTATGAGCTCATCACCATGTTTAGCTTGATCAGTTTCCAAGATTGGAGCATCCGACGGCATATTCTTCTTACCTTTAGGAATTCGTTCTTTTTGCCAAAAAT
>NW_020639940.1:0-423 GCF_003573695.1 Papaver somniferum
CACAACTAACAAAATATGTCAAAGGATAAGGTGTACCTGAGGATGATGACTGTGATGATTAAGAGTGAGATGGACTATTTTCTCTAATGGTGCATGTCACAAAACCTTTAAGCCTACTCGAGGGAATCTTCTGACGCTTCCCCTTTCCTAAATCTTCATTCACAATAACAGCATCCGTAGATGGTTCATCATTGTTCTCAACAGCAGAATTCTGTGACGCTGTAGGCTGACGCAGAACAGTGACATCCTCAGCAGGTGCCGCAGTTTGTACTGCGATATCTCCATCTATTTGTCGCTGTTTTCCTGCAGTTTCTTCACCACCAGCAGACAGACACTCTTCATCATCACTCCACTCTTCACCATTACGATCAGTCTCAGCTGTAGTCCCAGCAACATCAGTCGCTATATGACTTCTAGAGCTCC
>NW_020639940.1:623-1000 GCF_003573695.1 Papaver somniferum
GAAAATATATAGTCCACCTTGTCTCTCAGCCACTCCAATCATCCTCCTCGTAGACCGGTCCTGTATAAGACATAATTTGTTAGTACACTGAAGAATACAACTCATCTCATCAATAAGTTGTGTGACTGAAATTAGGTTGCAGGTTATCTTAGGCACATAAAGCACGTTTTTAAGTTTCAATCCACCAGGAAGAATCACAGTTCCTGTTTTCTCAGAGGATGCATACTTTCCATCAGGCAATCCAACTGAACATGCCCTAATATCTCTTACATTTATCATGTTAAGAAGTTCATACGTAACATGGTTTGTTGCTCCTGTGTCAACAATCCAAGATGTTTCATTCTTTTTACCTTGTAGATGAGAACCCGACTTTCTTG
>NW_020639941.1:0-274 GCF_003573695.1 Papaver somniferum
CCCTTTGCCTAAAAACGTGTTTCCCATGTCCATAGGATCGGTTCCCCTTTCTGCTAAAAACTTGTTGCACTTCATACAAGGATCGATTCCCCTTTGTGATAGGTTGAACCTCTTACTAGTATCGGTTCCCCTTTACCCAGAGTCGGTCATACCAATAACATAAAATCGATCATACCATCTCAGGTGATTACTTAGGATCGGTTTCACTAATAAAAGTTATACCAGTACAAAAGTCATGCCCTTGTGAATAGTTTTACCAAGAAAATAAACAAGT
>NW_020639941.1:285-1000 GCF_003573695.1 Papaver somniferum
AGTCATACCAATACAAAAGTCAGGCCTTTGTGAATAGTTTTACCAAGAACATAAACAAGTCATGAGCGGTTATACTAATCACACATATTGGTAGTTCAAAAGATATGCAATGAATAACAATACCAATAATGCCTGGCGATTTCTCTTTCGATTCACAAAACAAGTTCATGAATTTACTTCCTTAAAACAAATGTAAAACATTGTTTCCTAGGATGAAATCTTCACCTTATACCCATAGATAATCACAATAGCATTCAAACAATTATGTCGATGTCTTATCTATAAAGTTTAATGGTTAAGCAATAAAACTCGTATTGTATTCCTTAATACTATGTCTAACTAGAGTATAATCATTCATGCTTCGCATTTTGTTTTCAATATGCACGACTTAAAAGATACGTTTAGGGAATGAAACAGTTCAAGTCAAATATCACTAACCTCAAGTGGAAGGATGATATTGTCGATATATCTCCTTACTTCTTCGCAATACTTGTAATGTCTCATATCCTAATACTTTTAAGCTAACCTATACGAAGTTGACTCTAGTACATATATAATCAAGCGACTCTTAAATGAGTTTTGGCTCACTAAAGTATGACAACCAAACTTGATATACCAACGCTTGGTAGGTTCAACCGAGCTATGCTCTAACAGCTACAACATCAACATCAGAGTATGGCCTATAAATGACATCCTTCCCAGCTTGAAATTTTTT
>NW_020639942.1:0-510 GCF_003573695.1 Papaver somniferum
AACGTACATAGAAATGCAATTTTTACTAGACGTACTGCCTTAGAACATATTTATTGTGATTACAATACATTTTTCAAACTGTTTCTGTTAAAGATGAGTTTAACTAGTTTAAAATTTAGTCTCAGAAATCAACTTCCGACTTATAACAAAGAGTCTAGACTTTTTTGAGTTAATATATAAAAAATTCAACATTTTTATGAACTCTTTATTTTTGTATTGACTTTGTCTTTCAATTTGATTCAAATAGATGAAATTTATTAGAATTTGGATTAGTTCTGCTTGGTTTTTCGTCTTTCTTCTATAGTGAAATTTGACTTCTTTCATATATTCTTGAATCAACGTACATAGAAATGCAATTTTTACTAGACGTACTGCCTTAAAACATATTATTTGTAATTACAATACATTTTTCAAACTTTTTCTGTTAAAGATGAGGTTATCTAGTTTACAATTTAGTCTCAGAAATCAATTTCCGACTTATAACGAAATGTGTAGACTTTTTTGAGTTAA
>NW_020639943.1:0-333 GCF_003573695.1 Papaver somniferum
ACAGTTTGTATTTAAGGATACCCTTCCGTAGGGTTTAAAAATAAAAATAAAAATGTCCCAAAATTAATGCCCAAAGTCCATAAAAAAAATACAAAAGAAAAGAAAGTCTAAAAAAAATTACAAAAATAAAAACGTCTCTCTTTTTTTTTCTCTCTTTTTATCAAAAAATAAAAAGAAAATCTTCTTCTTTTGCTCCTTTTGCTTTGCCTTTTACTCCACGTCTTTAAATGTCCACCAAAAACTTTGGCAAAAATTTCTTTTGCTCCAACTTCAAGAATCTGAAAGAAAAAGACAAAAAAACAGAAACGTAAAGAAGAACAAATAAATAAAAAA
>NW_020639943.1:533-880 GCF_003573695.1 Papaver somniferum
TTTTATTGATGTATATAAGATGGAACAGGAATTAGCAACGCTGCAGAAGTGTTACAGCGTCACTGTTACAAAGGGGTAAGTGCTGAAAATTAAACGATAGTTTTCTGTTGCTCTAAAACAACGACACTCGTTTTTGTTTTAAGACTGTTGAAGAACGACTGCCTTAGCAGGTCTGTTCTTCCTCTTCTTCTTCCTCCTCGAACAGCAGCAGCAGCAGCACTGTAACTCTCTGTAATCGCTTCTCCTCGGCTCTCCTCGACTCTAAACTCTCTCCTAAGGTTTTTCAACCCTTTTTATGACTTGAAACCACTCTTATATATCCCACAGACCCCAAATATCTCGTATAA
>NW_020639944.1:0-502 GCF_003573695.1 Papaver somniferum
AAGCTTAGCATAATACATCATCGAAATTGATAAATATGAATCTCAATGTCGATTCGAAATTAGGTATAACGACAAATAAAGTATGAATCATGAAGCTCCAAGAGGGTTCTGACTTCAAACTTGGCATGATACATCATCGAAATCGATAATAAATATAAATCTCATAGTTGATTTAAACTTAAAATATGGTATAACGACATAGAAACTATGAATCATGAAGCTCCGGGAGAGTTCTGACTTNNNNTGCCGCCTCCTCTGCCTCTACCACCACCACCACGGCCTCTAATTCGATTCAACATCAACATCACCTTCTTCAATTTATTTCTTAACAGCTTCACAACATGAATAAAATTTTCAAATCAAACATACCCATCTCTAATTCTTCCCCTAAAACCTTAATTTTCAATTTCATATCTATTTGGGGAAGAACAGAAAACCTAGGTTTTTTACTCTTCATTAAAACTCACAAATCAATCACTAATTCTTCCTCATCATATTGTAT
>NW_020639944.1:513-761 GCF_003573695.1 Papaver somniferum
ACAAATAAAGTATGAATCATGAAGCTCCAGGAGGGTTCTGACTTCAAACTTGGCATGATACATCATCGAAATCAATAATAAATATAAATCTCAGAGTCGATTTAAACTTAAAATATGGTATAACGACATAGAAACTATGAATCATGAAGCTCCGGGAGAGTTCTGACTTTAAACGTAGCATGATATATCATCGAAATCGATAAATATGAAGCTTAGAGTCGATTCAAACTTCAATTATGGTATAACGA
>NW_020639944.1:772-1000 GCF_003573695.1 Papaver somniferum
ACGATTCACAAAGAAAACCCTAGTTTTCGATTCATAACAGGACTCAATCTTCTCCTTCTTCTTTTATACATCCTCAAGATTTAATTTTCCTCAAGCCATACCTCAATTTCACCTCTCGATTTGCAACTGAAGAAGAGCAGAGAAGAAGAACGAAAAAGAAGAAAGAAGAAGAGAGAATAAGAAGAGAAAATGAGTTTCAAAGAAGCCATTGCAATTTGAAAGAACCGA
>NW_020639945.1:0-520 GCF_003573695.1 Papaver somniferum
CACCATTACTCCCTGTACTTACTAACTGATTAAAAGAGTGAAAAAGTATAAAACAGTGAATCTACGACCCACAAAAGGCGTCCAGAAATCAACGATAGAAGTGTACTGCTGTGAAACAACGATACTTAGCTGTTGCTGTTGACACTGTTGAAGAACGACGGTCCTGGGACGTCTGTTCTTCGTCTTCTCCTTCTTCTTCAACAGCAGCAGGAAACTTTCCTGCAGTTCTTCTCTTCGCCTCTGCAACCTCCCTGTGGTCTCCCAATCGACCCCAAACTCTCGACACCCTTTCTCTGACCTCCAAGGACTCTATTTAAACCCGAAGCATGCATCGAATTTCCTCCATAACTCCACAAATCCTCGGCAGTGAAAGAAAATATTTTCGGATATTTTCTTTCCTGTTTTAGCTTTTCACGCGTTTTCTCTGGTCCAGCACGCTCCAATTCGACTTATTCACGCCTCAACACTCTTCCAACGCCAGCAGAACTCCCCCATGCACACAAGAACTTCAATTTTGCTC
>NW_020639945.1:531-957 GCF_003573695.1 Papaver somniferum
GCTCCAACAGGTTGCTCGATGCATGAAGCATGAGCAGAACACACACAAAATCTTCCAGAAGTCGTAGAGAAACTCTTATGCATGTGTTTTACCTGTTTTGAGACCGTGAATTGGCTAGCCAATTCTAGCCAAATTTGAGCTAAGAGAACACTTACAACAGCTTTTCCATGTTAAATCACAATTTCTCACCAATTTTCAGCGATTGAATCGCACTATAACACCTTCATTTTGCTGATTGAAAATCTGTCAGGAGTGAAAATGGTTTTCCCGCCAAAACGCGAATTTGAATGTTGAAGATGATATGCCCCCTATCCTGAACTGGGGTGCGAATAGCAGATGCCTTGGGGTGACCTGGGGGTGCCCCTTAGTAATTAGGTTACCCCTTATCCAAAAGCGAGAGTCCGAATAACACTTGTCCTCCGGGTG
>NW_020639946.1:0-312 GCF_003573695.1 Papaver somniferum
TTATTCACCTATTCAAAAGGACGAGGATTTGACTAGAGATACCCTCGTTTAAGACGATGTAGTATTTCCTATTTACAAAGCCGATAATGATTTAGAGTAACGAGTTTATTCTGAGAATCATGTTTTAGAGTCTAGCGATTTAGAAACAATAGTCTTAGACGAAGAAGATGAACTCGTAGAGATGAGTGAGGATGAACCTGACTTAGAAGAATCAATTGACCATTTCCAGGAATCCGATGACCTAGAAATTAGGGAAGTTGTGACTAGTCTTTCTAGAGACACAGAAAACTCTAAGTTTGGGGGTGATTATCA
>NW_020639946.1:498-794 GCF_003573695.1 Papaver somniferum
TGTTTCCGTCGCCTAAGCAAGCGTGGAATGCAGGACCCGTGGGAACTATCGTGTAATCTGCTGACAAGAAGCATGCGCTTGGATCCAAAATATCTATTCATGCCGTTAAAAAAAAATTTTTGTTATTGTTCTGTGTAGTCAACTGCTGGTTCCCTTGTATTTGCCAGTTTGTTGATCTAGATTTAAGTTATTGACCACTGGTTCCCTTGTATATGCCAGTTGTGTTGATATTAGTCAGACCGGTATCTCAGTCCATTAGGATAGGTTCATTCTGGCAGTGGCCTTCAGACAGATAT
>NW_020639947.1:0-387 GCF_003573695.1 Papaver somniferum
GGGACCGAGATATTTTAGAAGATTATGTTAATTACGGAGGTTGTGTGAAGATTGGGAGAAGATATTTGGAAAGATATTCTCTCATGATATTATACGAACAATTTAAGACAATCCAGAGACGCGTAGAAGAGTTAAACAGGGAAGAAGATCCCATATCCTACATGAAATACAAAGAAAATATTCCCGACGTTAATGGAGATTTCTGGGAGTTATTGTGAAGATTTGAAGGCATTAAACAGTATATAAAGGCTCTTTGGGTCAGCTATCAAGAGTGGGGAGAGCTTTGGGACGCAGCAGGAGCAAAGAAGAAGAACCAGCAGCAATGTCCACCTGCTGCTGTTGAAGAGGAAGAAGGAGCTGAAGAACACGAAGAACGGACCAGCCAGG
>NW_020639947.1:398-1000 GCF_003573695.1 Papaver somniferum
TTGCTGGTGAAGAGGAAGAAGGAGCTGAAGAACACGAAGAACGGACCATCCAGGTCCGTCGTTTTTCAGCAGCGTCAACAGCACAGCGGAAGTGTCGCTGTTTACAGCGCTGAGGTGGTATCGTTTGTTTGCTACACATCAGTTTTGTTTTATACAGCGAACTGTAACGCTTATAACTGTTGCGAATCTCTGTTTTAGCATTTTCTCATCTTTTAATCAACTTTTTGAGCTATAAAAATGTATTTTGAGAACATGATTAATATGAGTAGCTAAATCCCAACACTGGGATGATGGAGGAAGCCGTTCTTTACGCATACAATAATTATATTTAATTCTTTTTTGACTACTTGCACTTTTTATAAATTGTTTTATGATTTTTCTTAATTGGTTGTGATATCGTATGATGATGTATGCTTGGTCTTAGTGCTTTTGATGCGTCATGCTAGTGATATACAATAAATCTTCTAAAAATCTACTTTGGCAAGAATAAGAGTCGATATCATTTGAGTTATAATTGTTTGGAATAATTATATGAATTGTGTGAATGATTAATGGTGGAATCCTGAGTCCTAGTGTCTCTTGATCCTGTGACAAATATTGTG
>NW_020639948.1:0-526 GCF_003573695.1 Papaver somniferum
CATGCCATTCTTCCAGTTCTCTTGATCAACAAAGTTCGCAAACTTTGGTTCAAGTAATAGGACTTATACATAAATGTGTTTCCACAACAATGCTTATGTCCACCATTGGTTATGTAATCTAAATTCTCATTTCAATCATTGAAACATTCTTAGAGGACGTTATATAGTTGTTACACCATTTCTCTTCAAAGCAATTTTCAAGATGACTGAAACATATCATGACTTTCATCACTAGGTAAAGATAAACTTGATCGAAGCGAAAAGCTTACCAACACATATTTCGAGATATAGATAGGCGATATATACTCGACTCGAAATACCAAATGTGTATAATCCAAATCTATATATATAGCATACGACTTCTTCTCTCAAAGAGTAGGAGATATAATAGATATACTTTTGAGTGATAGATAAGTTCAAGTCTTCACATACCTTTTTGTCCAGAAGTTCCACCGGTTCCTTGAGTAGTTCTTCTACTTGTATGATGAATCGCCATGAAGTCCTTGAGCTCAACTACACTTTCTAT
>NW_020639948.1:537-1000 GCF_003573695.1 Papaver somniferum
TTGAGTAGTTCTTCTACTTGTATGATGAATCGCCATGAAGTCCTTGAGCTCAACTACACTTTCTATCCCAGTCAGATACTTAGCTATAATAGACTAGAAATCAAGACTTATAGTTTTGATCACTAACATTGACAAACATGCTAGAAATATAAACGCATGCGAGTTCGAATGAGCAATGCTCTAACAGTTAGACCCCCGTTTTTTCAAGCTTAGTAAAAAAAATTTATAGAAGAGTGAATTTTTACTATTTTCCCCACTGACTACATATTATCTCAAAAGATTAAGACTCCTAGAATAGAATGGAAGCCCCCTAATGCCAATTCAATGATGATCACCTGAAACTTTACTATTATGAGGGAATCCTCCAGCTTCCAATGGCATAAGATGACCACCGTTATACCAATTTTAAATGAGATCTTCTTAATAAATAAATTGTAATCTCTTCTAACTTGGTGATGAAGAA
>NW_020639949.1:0-173 GCF_003573695.1 Papaver somniferum
TCGAATTAGAGCGTGCTGGACCAGAGAAAACGCGTGAAAAGCTAAAACAGGAAAGAAAATATCCGAAAATATTTTCTTTCACTGCCGAGGATTTGTGGAGTTATGGAGGAGATTCGATGCATGCTTCGGGTTTAAATAGAGTCCTTGGAGGTCAGAGAAAGGTTGTCGAGAGT
>NW_020639949.1:251-533 GCF_003573695.1 Papaver somniferum
CAGTCGTTTTTCTACAGTGATAACGACTCACACATGTGGGTCGTACATCAGGCAGTCTTATTTTCCATAGCGTTTGCGACACAGACGCAACAGTCTTATTTTGTCACTGAGGGTCGTAGGTCTCTGGTTTTATTGTATTTCTCATATTCTCATCATTTGTAAACCATTTTTGAGCCATAATAAATTATTTTGAGAGAATTTTTACTATGATGAGTTAAACCCCAACACTGGGACGACGGAGGAGGCCGAGCTTCATACATGGGTAATTTTATTAATTCTTTT
>NW_020639949.1:686-1000 GCF_003573695.1 Papaver somniferum
CATAATAAATTATTTTGAGAGCATTTTTACTATGATGAGCTAAATACCTCGTAACCAAGGCAATGGAGGAAGCTATTCACACAACATAAATGGGTAACTATTTCAGTTAATTATATAATTCACCTAATCGCTGCTTTTGCAGAGTTTTAAATTGTTTGAATGATTGTCTTAATTATTTGTTATTCAGTTTGATAGGTTATGCTTGGTTTAATCTCTTGATAATCTATGCTTAAGGTTTACAAATAATGTTTGAGAATCTGTATGATTGATAGTGAATTAAAGATAAAAGAGGACTTAAGAATTGAATAGAGTTT
>NW_020639950.1:0-311 GCF_003573695.1 Papaver somniferum
GATTATTTTGAATGTTATGTGTGTGTTGTTTGAATTATCCTGTATGATGTTTATTGTTGTTCACAAGTTTAGCATGAGCTAAACTGCATTAGGCTGAGGCTCAGATGAAGCCTAGTGCACTATCAAATGGTGAATGGCTAGGATAGTTATCCTGATGTATGTTTTGATTGAGCATTGGGAAGAGATTAATGCTCATAGTGCCTGTGATTGATTGTTCTGTCAAAAGACAGTCAATACTAGGGGCAAACTAGTGAGCAAATTAGTTTTCCTCCCATTCTAGATGTATGCATAGGATTTTCAACTCAACCTAG
>NW_020639950.1:511-799 GCF_003573695.1 Papaver somniferum
TAGCTTAGGAAAACTTCTTGTATGCTCCCACTCCCTGTGGACTAACCCCTACTCATCCCTATACTATAAAACTTGGCCTTGTATACTTGCAAGTTTTGTGTGCAACCCCATTTCCACACCACATGCCATTGGCACAGTGGTGTGGCTGGCATGGTTGCCATGCCTTTGGAGCGGAGAAGTGGCTGGCATGGCATGCATTGGCACGGTGGTGCGGCTGGCATGGTTGGCATGCCTTTGGCACGGAGATGTGGCTGGCATGGCATGCCATTGGCACGGTGGTGCGGCTGG
>NW_020639951.1:0-659 GCF_003573695.1 Papaver somniferum
AAAGTAAAGTCGTTCATGATCGGTATTCATGTATTGATTTAAGGATGAATAAACTTTTGACATATACAAAAGTTAAGCCTATATTGTCAATTCTTTGATGGAAGATAGGTTAAAATATTTTGTGTTCAAGGATTATGTCTATTAAAAATCGTTATGCAAATAGCGATGGAAGATAGAATGGATCCTTGTGTATTCCACAGTATTGATCTTCACTGATCCATATTTTATGTAATACTGTGAGGCTCCGTAATGTGTCTTATGTTGAGCACGATACAACCAAGTTGATTAATTTTTGATTAGCTTTGTTGGTTGTTCCGTAAGGTACTTTATGTTGAGCATTCTTGAACTAAATTAATCATCTTGTTTGGTTATTTAGTTATTGCTCCATAAGTCTTTTTATGTCGAGCAAAACAAATGACAATTAAAATTGATTACTTTCGTAATTAGTTTGATTGTGTATTCCAATTAGATTAATTATGGGTTATCTTGTAATTAATCTTGTTGAGTATTTTCATACTACGTAAGATTCCTCTTATGTTGAGTATATGAACGACTATCCTATTCATTTTCTAATGGTTATGTTAGTTGTATGCTCCGTAATTTCTCTTATGTCGAGCATAATCAATTAAGTTGATCACTTTTGTGTTTAATTTGATTGT
>NW_020639951.1:670-1000 GCF_003573695.1 Papaver somniferum
TCCGTAATTTCTCTTATGTCGAGCATAATCAATTAAGTTGATCACTTTTGTGTTTAATTTGATTGCGTATTCCGATTAAATTAATCATGGGTTTACTTGTGATTAATTTGATTGAGATTTTGGATATAGAAAATCATTCTCATGGTTTTTAGTGTCCAATAAAAATCCTTCTTTTCTTTTGAAATTAAGGCCGCTCTTGTTGTTCCCTTGGGAATGACATCAAATGGTGGAGAGTTCTTTTGAACTTGTGCTTAATGGTCATATCTTGAGGGGTGTGCGGCAGTGGAATTTTAAAGGGGTTATCTTGTATCTTTTAAACTCTTTGATGAA
>NW_020639952.1:0-366 GCF_003573695.1 Papaver somniferum
TGAACTTGTGCTTAATTGCCAAATCTTTGTGGGAAGTGCGGCTGTAGAATATTATAGGGGTTATCTTGTATCTTTATAAACTCCTTGATGAAAGCATTTAGCTTCGGCGTTATGATTACATATAAACAAGTTGATATGTGCTTTATTTTTCTCATGAAATGTCTCTTTTGGAAATTTCGTTAGGATCCCGTTTTCGTACCTTTGCCTATTTTATTGACAAAAGGGGGAGAATTAATATGTAGTTCACACTACAAATACATATGGTTTTAGGATCATTATGTAAGGGGGAGTGGTTTCCATGTGAGATGGAGTATTGACTAAGGGGGAGTGATACATATCACCATAGTATTGTTGTCGAAGTTGTGA
>NW_020639952.1:377-1000 GCF_003573695.1 Papaver somniferum
GTATTGACTAAGGGGGAGTGATACATATCACCATAGTATTGTTGTCGAAGTTATGATACAATTGAAGTGTAATGCTGCATAATGATACTATGACACTGTATAACAATGATTGAGAATACTTGTTTTCTCATTGTTATAGCTACAGATTTTCAACAACGATGATGCTGAACTTACAACCTTTGGGATCATTGGAGTACTTGGAAGTGACGAAGATTTCGAGTAATGTTGAAGATTAGGCATGTGGAATAGGAGATACAAAAGTTTATTTATTTATTTATTTTTGTATTCCATATGTATTGATAGTATTGTCACTAAAATTGACAAAGAGAGAGATTGTTAGAGCACTGCTCGGTCGAACTCGCATGCGTTTCTATCTAAAGCATGTTTGTCAATGTTAGTGATCAAAACTATAAGTCTTGATTTCTAGTCTACTATAGCTAAGTCTCGGACTATGATAAAAAGTGTAGTTGAGCTCAAGAACTCCATGGCGATCATCATACAAGATGAAGAACTATTCAATGAACTGGTGGAACTTCATCGACTAAAAGGTATGTGAATACTTGAACTTATCTATCACTCAAAAGTCTATTTACTTTATCTCATATCTTGAGACAAAAGTTGTT
>NW_020639953.1:0-539 GCF_003573695.1 Papaver somniferum
ATATTTTCTTGAATCAACGTACATAGATATGAAATTTTTATTAGAGGTATTACCTTAGAACATATTAACTGTAATTACAATATATTTTTCAAACTTTTTCTGTTAAAGATGAATTTATCTAGTTTACAATTTAGTCTTAGAAGTCAACATTCGACTTATAACGAAGTGTGTAGACTTTTTTCAGTTAACATATATAAATTTTAACATTTTTATGAACTCTTTCCTTTTGTGTTGCCTTTGTCTTTCTATCTGATTCAAGATAAATGAAATTTGTCAGGATTTGGATTAGTTCTGCTTGGTCTTTCAACCTTCTTCTATTGTGAAATTTGACTTCCTTCATATTTTCTTGAATGTTGGTACATAGAAATGCAATTTTTACTAGACGTTTTGCCTTAGAACATATTAATTGTAATTACAATACGTTTTTCAAACTTTTTCTGTTAAAGATGAGTTTATCTAGTTTACAATTTAGTCTCAGAAATCAATTTCCGACTTATAACGAAATGTGTAGACTTTTTTGAGTTAACGTATATAAAATT
>NW_020639954.1:0-1000 GCF_003573695.1 Papaver somniferum
ATTTTATGCCGGACAATGAAGTGATGATGTGTTTGGCCTGGTTTTTCATGTGTTTACCTTTGCAAATCGATGGGTCTGTGGTTCGTTCATGTTGCAGCTTGGAAGATAGAGCGAAAAGAAATCAGTGATAAGAAGATGAAGTTAGCTTCGAATCAGAAGTAGTTGAATGGGTTTCGTCGTCTGAAATGAAGTAGTTCTCGACTGGGACGGAGTTTGGTTGGCAGATGTTAGATGGTGGCCGTACGTAGACTTGCAGATGTAAAATGGAAGAATAGGTGATCAACTACCTTGGTTTTGGACTGTACGAGGCTGGTTTGAATCAGCTGAGATGTCAGAGAATGAGATGATTTTGTATCTCAGTTGTGATTTGTACGAGCTTTGAGAACCGGTCGAGCAAGCTGAGAGAAGTGTTGGAGAAAATGAGTTTTAATTAAAAAGATTTTATGGTCTTGGTATGGTTTGATCTAATGACCTAAGGGTCTAAGGATACTCACTCATTTTTGGGTGAATGAAGTGGAACCTTTAGTCCCACATTGTGGAAAACTAAAGAGGAGCTCCACTATATAATCATACACTTATGTATGAATTGTAAAACGTGGGTGGAGCGGGTGGGCAAAAATACATATTTTGACCCATGCGATATACGCGTATACCATGCACCAAGTCCCTTTCCTATTCGGATTTATTTTTTGGAGAATTTTTTCTTTAGGAATTTAATTCCAAAATTATTTTTTTTAAGAGTTTTATTTGTGGGAAATTCCTTTTACGAGTTTTACTTGTTTTTGAAGAAAACAAAAAAACCTAACTTGATTTGCAAGTATCTCATCCTATAAATATGACTCGAAATTCTGTTTTTAAAAAACACACAAGCAGCGACTATCTCTAGGTCTACTTTTCTTCTTCTTCTTATATTTTGTGCGGCGTTTTGCTTCCATCCCTGTTGCTGAGTTCAAGAGTGGGTAACTTGTGTTGTGCTAACTCAAGTTATATCGGGCAGTCT
>NW_020639955.1:0-530 GCF_003573695.1 Papaver somniferum
TGCACATGTCCATAGGACCGGTTCCCCTTTATGCTATAAACCTTGCTGCAACCCATACAAGGATCGGTTCCCTTTGATGTACTTCACCCCTTACAAGGATCGGTTCCCCTTTCCTTTTAATTGGTCAGACATACAAAATTCGATTATACCACAGGTGATTACTTTAGATCGGTTTTACTAATAAAAGTTATACCAAGGCCTTTGTGAATAGTTCTACCAAGAACACAACAATTTGTGAGCGGTTATACTCTATCAAACATATTGGTTGTTCATAAGATATGCAATGAATAACAAAACCAATAACACCTGGCAATTTTCTTTTCGGTCCACAAACAAGTTTATGAACTTACTTCCTTAGAACACATGTAAACATTGTTCCCTAGGATGAAATCCTCACCTCATACCCATACATAATCATAATAGCATTCACATGATTATGGCGATGTCTTATTTACAAAGTTTAATGGTTAAGCAATAAACCTCGTATTGTATTCCTTAATACTATGTCTATCTAGAGTTCAAATATGCTT
>NW_020639955.1:541-1000 GCF_003573695.1 Papaver somniferum
GATGTCTTATCTACAAAGTTTAATGGTTAAGCAATAAACCTCGTATTGTATTCCTTAATACTATGTCTATCTAGAGTTCAAATATGCTTCGCAGTTATGTTTTCAATATGCACGACTTGAAAGATACGTTAGAGAATGAAACAGTTCAAGTCAAATATCACTAACCTGAAGTGGAAGGATGATTGTTGTCGTTGTAGCTCCTTGCTTCTTCACATCTTCAAGACTTCGCAATACTTGTAATGTCTCATATCCTAATACTTTCAAGCTAACCTATACGAAGTTGACTCTAGTACATAATCAAGTGACTCTTAACATGAGTTTTGATTCACTAAAATATGACAACCAAACTTGACATACCAACGCTTGGTGGGTTCAACCGAGCAATGCTCTAACATGATGCTTTGGAAATTGAACATCGCCTGAATAAACTCTCGATTCAAGGATATTCCAAAAATTCCT
>NW_020639956.1:0-476 GCF_003573695.1 Papaver somniferum
CACTATTTATTCTTCCAACTAAACCAAAAACAAGACATACTAGGAAACAATATCTTTGAGAAATTCCTTATCATTCCCGAACTCCTTGTCGTCAACAACCATCGGAATATAAGGTTCGTGGAGGAAGGAGTCAATACCAACAAACCGTCTTGGCTAATGATGTTGAACCAGGGCCTTTTGAATTTCCGAAGATATTAAAACGCAAGCCTTTATTTCACTAATCTCCTTTCTTACTTCCTTCAACTCATCAAGAACATCGGAAAACTTCTGAGAGTTAGAAGGGACAGCCCTTGGCTTTCTTGTATTCCTCCTCTTTTTTTTCAAGGAAGGAGTTACTGGAGATTTCTCTTTTTCCTTGATTAATGGCTTAACAATCATATTGACATCTTTTCCATCCAAAGATATGATGCATAGAGAAAAGTTATAAACAACTGGTTTTTGTGAGTGGAATTCACAATCTCATCAAGCAGTCTTAA
>NW_020639956.1:526-1000 GCF_003573695.1 Papaver somniferum
ATGATGCTTAGAGAACAGTTATAAACAACTGGTTTTTGTGAGTGGAATTCACAATCTCATCAAGCAGTCTTAAAATATAAAAGATATCAGAGAGGAAAAAGGAATGTAGGGTTCGCAACCTTTAAACAGGTTCGTGGACGCCTAATTCTAAACCCTATAAAGAGTAGAATTGCCGATAATAACCCTTTGTTTTATTTGATAGACAGGAAAAACAATCCCAAGAAAAAAAACTTTTCCTAAAGCCTGAGCGGTACACAATCTTATCTCTTTTTAATCAGGCACATGAGACAAGATTTACCAAACAATATAATTAATTTTTTATGTGGTGAACAACAATTTGTCCACCATTTTCCTCTTGAGAGGAATCCTCAGACTTCTGTCTATCAAAGCGATTTGACCATACCTTCTTCTCTAATGGTCTTATTTTGTCTTTGGAAACCAACTTCTTAGACGAAGATAAAATCCTACATACCT
>NW_020639957.1:0-436 GCF_003573695.1 Papaver somniferum
AAAACGTGCTCGGATTTGATTGAGACTTTTTGTGGCCGACTGCACATATTCAAAGGATGGTTTCCCCCTTGTTGCACATGTCCATATGATCGATTCCCCACATATTTATGGTATCTAACTTGTATGTGTTGCACATGTCCATAGGATCGGTTCCCCTTTGCCTAAAAACGTGTTGCACATGTTCATAGGATCGGTTCCCCTTTGCTGCACCTCATACAGGGATCGATTCCCCTTTGTGATGTGTTGCACCTCTTACTTGGATCGGTTCCCATTTACCCAAAATTGTTCATACACAAATCACAAACTCGATCATACCATCTCAGGTGATTACTTAAGATCGGTTTCACTAATAAAAGTCATACCAATACATAAGTCAGGCCTTTGTGAATAATTTTACCAAGAACACAAACAAGTCATGAGCGGTTATACTAAATCA
>NW_020639957.1:447-1000 GCF_003573695.1 Papaver somniferum
TGTGAATAATTTTACCAAGAACACAAACAAGTCATGAGCGGTTATACTAAATCATACATATTGGATGTTGACAAGATATGCAGTGAATAACAATCCCAATAACGCTTGGCGATTTCCTTTTTCGATTCATAAACAAGTTTATGAACTTACTTCCTTAAAACACATGTAGAACATTGTTTCCTAGGATGAAATCCTCACCTTATACTCATACATAATCACAGTAGCATTCAGCCTATTATGTCGATGTCTTATATACAAAGTTTAATGGTTAAGCAATAAACCTCGTATTGTATTCCTTAATACCATGTCTGTCTAGAGTGTAATCATGCTTTGCAGTTTTTTTGTCAATATACACGACTTGAAAGACACAAGATAGATATGGAACAAGTCAAGTCATAGTTACTAACCTCATGCTGAAGGATAATGTCTCTGTTCTCTTCAATCCATCTTCATATCTTTGTGAGTAACTGGAGCACAATACTCCTATCATTTCTAGTATATCCTAGCGAAGTTGACTGTGGTTTACATAACAACGACTTGAGTTTTGGAACTA
>NW_020639958.1:0-325 GCF_003573695.1 Papaver somniferum
TTCCAATACAGTGATTCCAATAGTACCCTTGAAAATCAGGATAGTTATTTGCATAAGCAAGATGACGAGGATAAAATTGGTAACACTACTTGTTTAGATGAGGTTCAACCATTTTAATGTTATTATGATGATTATGATGTAGATAGTGTTGATGAAGAATTTGAAATATGTAGGCATAGTGATCAGGAGTTTGTTACTCCAAATGAACTTTATGATGATAGTGTTATTTCTGGTTCAGATCCCGATAATTTTAATGATTATTCACCTATTCAAAAGGACGAGGATTTGATTAGAGATACCACTTCTTTAGATGATGTAGTATTTC
>NW_020639958.1:525-1000 GCF_003573695.1 Papaver somniferum
CATCCATCTTGATCTATCCATGTGATTAGTTTTGACTCCGGATATTGATTTCCATAGTGCAACTATTTGAGTAGAGCTCTGTCACTTTATATGAATTTTAGTATGCTTGAGTGCAAACTCGTGTACATCAATTGGAATTTCGCATCAGGGTACTTCCTCCTGTAGTCAATAAGTATGCCAACCAAGGAGATTCTTTAGTGCCTTCCAAGGTTCTGCGTAGATAGCTAAGGTCTGGAGTAAAGGTTTTGTGGGTATATCTCTTGTAAGCCCTCCCGAGACTATAACTCGGCCACTAGGGACACCTAGGGGTTTAAAGGCTTATTGCATACACTAAATGCAATCGACGATGCCTGCGACAGTGAGTTAGGATTTTATTTTCTATTTGATTTGCTCGAGGACTAGCAAATAATAAGTTTGGGGGTATTTGATAGGCACATTTTTGTGTCTTATATAATCTCAATTGTATATATTATTA
>NW_020639959.1:0-276 GCF_003573695.1 Papaver somniferum
TGGTTGGCGTGTTTGTATTGACTATAGGAAATTGAACAAGGTCACTAGGAAGGACCACTTTCCCCTTCCCTTCATCGACCAGATGCTAGACATATTAGTTGGACATAGTCACTACTGCTTTTTAGATGGCTACTCTGGATATAATCATATCGTTATTGCACCATAAGACCAGGAGAAAACCACTTTTACCTGTCCCTTTGGTACCTTTGCGTATAGACGCATGCCTTTTGGACTTTGTAATGCCCCTGCAACTTTTCAACGTTGCATGATGAGCAT
>NW_020639959.1:287-467 GCF_003573695.1 Papaver somniferum
GCCTTCCATTATTAGATGCAATTAGGCAGATTGCCTCTTATGCCAAGTTCCTTAAGGACTTGTGTACACGAAAGCGTAAGATCAGTGTCCAGAAGAAAGCCTTCATAGCTAGTCATGTGAGTTCTATTATTCAGAATACCACTACTCCTAAGTATAAAGACCCAGGGTCCCCTACCATTG
>NW_020639959.1:478-741 GCF_003573695.1 Papaver somniferum
CTTTTGATGAGTGCTTGCATCATTTGTCATTAGTTTTTACTAGGTGTAAGGAGAAAAATTTAGTGCTTAATTGGGAGAAATGTCACTTCATGGTTCGTTCAGGAATTGTTTTAGGGCATATCTAAGGGTATAGAGGTAGATAAAGCCAAACTTGATCTTATTAAGACTTTACAGGTCCCAAAAACCGTAAGAGATATTAGGTCATTCTTAGGGCATGCAGGTTTTTATCGTCGATTCATTAAGGATTTTAGCTTAATTTCTAG
>NW_020639959.1:752-909 GCF_003573695.1 Papaver somniferum
AGTATGATCGAGGATGTTCTCATAGAGGTTGACAAGTTTATTTATACAGTGGATTTTGTTATCCTAGATACCCAACCTGTCCCTGACCCAGAGAACCAAATACTAGTGATTTTAGGTCGCCCGTTTTTATCTACATCCAATGCGATCATTAACTGTC
>NW_020639960.1:0-343 GCF_003573695.1 Papaver somniferum
CCATCTAATCAGATTGGTTCCTCAACTCCTACGATCAAAATGCTTCCATCCACTTAGATTAGTTAGTGCAATCCTCAATAGGCATAAATTTCTAGGTTCTGGAGTTTATTTATTCATATTGCAACTAAAAAGTTTCTCCCATACCCCCAAACTTAAATCTAACATTGTCCTCAATGTTCTAAAGATAAAATTAAAAGCATGAACAAGGAGAAACTGTTACATTTTGAAGCAAAAGAGATAAGGAAAGATATTACCATGTCGCATGAATGTTGGGTTACCTCCCAAGAAGTGCTAAGTTTAAAGTCTTCAGCCAGACTAAGAAAGGATTAGTCACCTCATAGAA
>NW_020639960.1:543-796 GCF_003573695.1 Papaver somniferum
ACCTCATCTAAAAAAGTAGTGTTACCAATTCTAACCTCGACATCTTGATTATGCAAATAACTATCCTCATTTTCAAGGGTACTATTGGAAACACTATATTGGAAATTAAGACTATCTTGAGAAGTTCTGTTATGGGCCTCTAATAAAAGATTTTGAATCGACTCACATGACTTCCTTATGGTATCGTGTACAGAAGGTTCACTCATGGGTGCATTTTGTTTATTCATTTCTAACACAAACCTATTTGTATTAT
>NW_020639961.1:0-1000 GCF_003573695.1 Papaver somniferum
CCTCGGTACTGACTGGCATCATCTCTACACATGCCAGCCACGCATGCTAGCCAAACGTGCCAATGACATGCTATGCCAGCTACATCTCGGCGCCAAAGGCATGCCGACCATACCAGTCGCACCACCGTGCCAATGGCCTGCCATGACAACCACATCTCCGTGCCAAAGGCATGCCGACCATGCCAGCCACACCATCGTGCCAATGGCCTGACATGCCATCCACATCTCCGCGCCAAGGCATGCCAACCATGCCAGCCGCACCACAGTGCCAATGGCATACCATGCCAGATGCACCACAGTGCCAATGGCATACCATGATAGCCACATCTCCGCGCCAAGGCATGCCAACCATGCCAGCCACATCTCCGCGCCAAGGCATGCCAACCATGCCAGCCGCACCACAGTGCCAATGGCATACCATGCCAGCCACATCTCCACGCCAAGGCATGCCAACCATGCCATCCGCACCACAGTTCCAATGACATACCATGCCAGCCACATCTCCACGCCAAGGCATGCCAACTATGCCATCCGCACCACAGCGCCAATGGCATACCATGCCAGCCACATCTCCGCGCCAAGGCATGCCAACCATGATAGCCGCACCACGGTGCCAATGGCTTACCATGCCAGCCACATCTCCGCGCCAAAGCATGCCATCCGCACCACGGTGCCAATGTCATACCATGCCAGCCACATTTTCGTGCCAAGGCATGCAAACTATGCCAGCCGCACCACGGTGCCAATGGCATACCATGCCAGCCACATCTCTGCGCCAAGGCATGCCAACCATGCCAGCCGCACCACAGCGCCAATGGCATACCATGCCAGCCACATCTCCGCGCCAAGGAATGCCAACCATGCCAGCCGCACCACAGTGCCAATGGCATTCCATGCCATCCACATCTCCGTGCCAAAACCATGCCGGCCCTACCACATGCCGCCGGCTGCCAAACGAAGGGTTGCAACAATCAACGGCTACCCTTCCATCTGAGATGCA
>NW_020639962.1:0-468 GCF_003573695.1 Papaver somniferum
GATTGTCATTGATTGATCCTTGGATATTGGTCTTTGGTACCATCCAAGTTATTCCTTGTGTTTGATTAAAGACTCGCTGATTTCTATTAGCTTGAGTAAATCAAAACAAGAGAGAGATATTAACTCCTTGAGATACTTTTACCTAGATTGAGTCTGACCGTCTAGGTGATTCTCTAGAAAGTATTTCGGAGTTAGTCCATACAAATTGCTAAGCGAAATATTGGGTGGTGTTATTAGACCCCCACTTTTTCAATTGGTATCAGAGCAGGCAAACAAGTTAAAGACCTTATAAGTCTGTGTTTGTAGCGATCTGATTATGGACGAGTCTATCTCTAATAACGTACCAGTTCAGAAATTACCAGATGATTCTAAAAGCTTGGATTCAACTGAGAGAACTGTCACATCTAAGTCAATATCTAAACATTCTCTTGATGTAAAAACTGTTGATTGGGAAACTCTCCTAGAAGA
>NW_020639962.1:479-1000 GCF_003573695.1 Papaver somniferum
TTAAGTCAATATTTAAACATTCTCTTGATGTAAAAACTGTTTATTGGGAAACTCTCCTAGAAGAACAGTTGGATGAACTTTCTGATGAAGGTGATTCAGATATTGATAGAGATGTTGATGAGGAAGTCTCACAGTATGTTAAGTTTTTGGATTCGTGGAATATGAAGAAGATTACAACTTATCATGTCTCACCTATTCTGACTCCTCTCTGTCGAGAAAACAAGAAATTGAGAAGATATTACACAGGTGTTTATTTTTCGAATCGTTCTAACTAATCGATCCTCAAGAATTCCGAGGAAAACCTACGTATGAAGTCACTTGAATGTGATAAGCTTTATCAGAAGTAATTTTTGTTGGAAGAGAAACTTGCAGAATCTGAAGCAAGGTTTAACTCTCAACAAATTAGTTTTGATGACAGAGAAAGTGCTTGTCTCGCTCGAGAAAAATGCCTTGAGGCTGATTTAGCTGCTGCTCTTGATAAAATCAAGATGTTGGAAGATGACTTGAAAAAGTTCAATACT
>NW_020639963.1:0-431 GCF_003573695.1 Papaver somniferum
CTTGTCTGTGTGAGACATATTTGTTTATTTTCAAAGCCTGCGATTTTGGGTCGTAGCAACTCTTAGTCGTGGGTGAGATCAACTAAGGGAATCAAGTGCGTAGTATCCTGCTGGGATCAGATGTGTAGGAGCATAACTGTACCTTGGATCAGTGGGATATTGATTGGGGTTCAACTACAGTCCAGTCTGAAGTTAGCTTGGAGTAGGCTAATGTCTGTAGCGGCTTAATACAGTGTGCGTTCAACCTGGACTAGGTCCGCGGGTTTTTCTGCATTTTCGGTTTCCTTGTTAACAAAATTTATGGTGTCTATGTTATTTCAATTTCCGCATTATATTGTTTTATATTTATAATTGAAATAATACAGGTTGTGCGTTAGATCATCAATTAGAGTAATCCAACCTTTGGTTGTTGATTGTCATTGATTGATCCT
>NW_020639963.1:441-1000 GCF_003573695.1 Papaver somniferum
TGTGCGTTAGATCATCAATTAGAGTAATCCAACCTTTGGTTGTTGATTGTCATTGATTGATCCTTGGATATTGGTCTTTGGTACCATCCAAGTTATTCCTTGTATTTGATTAGAACTCGCATTTCTTTCTTGAGTAAATCAAATCAAAAAAGAGATATAAAATCGATGATATACTTTTAATTGATTGAGTCTTGTTGATTATCTTAAAAGTATATTCGAGTTTGTCCATACAGATTGCTAAGCAAAATATTGGGTGGTGTTGTTTGACCCCCGCTTTTTCAGCAAGCACCTCATCAATTATGCAAACAATCATTTCTTTCTTCACATTTCCAAACCCAACCGATATGAGTTACCAAAATGTCACAATCACCTCTTGATTAAAATATATGAGCTATAAAGTCTCAGACCACAAATGCTACAACTCATTGTGGCTGCCTATGTACCCTCTTCCATAGATCTAATGGATCAAGCACAGACCATATTTCATCCACTTTGGGACTAATAAATAATGACAACTCATGTTGCAAGGTCAACCCCAAGCAAAGCCTAGTCCGTATAG
>NW_020639964.1:0-561 GCF_003573695.1 Papaver somniferum
TTGGCTTTCTCTTTCTATTTTATTCAAGATAGATGAAATTTGTTAGGATTTGGATTAGTTTGCATGGTCTTTCATCCTTCTTCTATTGTGAAATTAGCCTACCTTCATATTTTCTTTAATCAACGTACATAGAAATGCAATTTTTACTAGACGTAATGCTTTAGAACATATTATTTGTGATTACAATACATTTTTTAAACTTTTTCTGTTAAAGATGAGTTTATCTAGTTTACAATTTAGTCTCAGAAATCAACTTCCGACTTATAACGAAGAGTGTAGACTTTTTTGAGTTAACGTATAAAAAATTCAACATTTTTATGAACTCTTTATTTTTGTATTGGCTTTGTCTTTCAATTTGATTCAAATAGATGAATTTTGTTAGAATTTGGATTAGTTCTGGCTGGTCATCCTTCTTATACGGTGAAATTTGACTTCCTTCATATTTTCTTGAATCAACGTACATAGAAATGCAATTTTTAGTAGACGGAATGCCTTAGAACATATTATTTGTGATTACAATACATTTTTCAAACTTTTTCTGTTAAAGATGAGTTTATCTAG
>NW_020639965.1:0-475 GCF_003573695.1 Papaver somniferum
TTTCTTTTGAAATTAAGGTCGCTCTTGTTGTTCCCTTGGGAATGACATCAAATGGGGGAGAGTTCTTCTGAACTTGTGCTTAATGGTCATATCTTGAGGGGTGTGCGGTTGTGGAATTTTAAAGGGGTTATCTTGTATCTTTAAACTGCTTGATGAATGCTATTAGCTTCGGATACATGATTGCATCTAAATTAGATGGTATGTATTTTCTTTTAGTCATGAAATATCTCTTACGGAAATTTCATTATGATCCCGTTCTTGTACCTTTGCCAATTTTATTGACAAAAAGGGGGAGAATTAATATGTAGTTCACGCTACAAATACATATGGTTTTCGGATCATTGTGTAAGGGGGAGTGGTTTCCTTATGAAGAAGATCATTGTGTAAGGGGGAGTGGTTTCCATGTGAGACGGAGTACTGACTAAGGGGGAGTGATACATATCACCATAGTATTATTGTTGAAGTTGTGATACAA
>NW_020639965.1:486-1000 GCF_003573695.1 Papaver somniferum
CATGTGAGATGGAGTATTGACTAAGGGGGAGTGATACATATCACCATAGTATTATTGTTGAAGTTGTGATACAATTGGACTTTGACACTGTGTAATAATACTATCACACTGTATAACAATGATCGAGACCGATGCTTTCTCATTGTTATAGCTACAATATCTTCAACAACGGTGATGCTAAACTTACAACCTTTGGGATCATTGGAGTACTTGGAAGTGACGAAGATTTCGAGGAATGTTGAAGATTAGACATGTGGAATAGGAGCTACTAAAGTTTCTTTATCTTTTTTGTATTCCATATGTATTGATAGTTTTGTCACTAAAATTGACAAAGGGGGAGATTGTTAGAGCATTTCTCGGTCGAAATAGCATGCGTTGCTATCTCAAGCATGTTTGTCAATGTTAGTGATCAAAACTATAAGTCTTGATTTCTAGTCTACTATAGCTAAGTCTCGGACTAGGATAGAAAGTGTAGTTGAGCTCAAGGACTTCATGGCGATTCATCATACAAGAA
>NW_020639966.1:0-379 GCF_003573695.1 Papaver somniferum
TCCCAACTTTAGATAAAAATCGATTAAACTTGAACAAAGTTTGATAAAGAAGATATATATTCCAAAAAAAAGTTGCCCTAAACAATTTATGATGGACTCTTTTATAGACTTGGGGAAAAACCCTAACTTGCTAGTCAAGAAAGGATGAAAAAACCCCCTAAACCGACTCAGACCCTAATTTGCTATTTTTGGCAAATTTTGGTCGACCTAAAATAATGAAAGTACTCATAAAATAAAACAATTCGCCTCAAACGGCGGCCCAAACAGACTCCTAACGAAAGAGTTATTAACAAAATAAAAACTTTCCTAAAATAGCAAAAACGTATGTTTGATGCCCTAAACGATGGAATTTGGCTAAATTCTGAAGACCAAGGCAATC
>NW_020639966.1:421-1000 GCF_003573695.1 Papaver somniferum
ACAGGTTGTGCGTTGTTCAATCAATTAGAATATCCGACCTTTTGGTTGTTGATTTAAATTGATTGACACTTGGATATTGGTCTTTGGTACCATCCAAGTTTATCTCTCTTGTATTTAAATTGAGGTTCGCAGTTTGCTTGAGTAAGATTTAAATCGAGAGATAGAGATAAAAACTCTTTGATATACTTTTCTATTGATTGAGTCTAACTGTCTAGTTGATTCCCTAGAAAGTATATTGGAGTTTGTCCATACAGATTGCTAAGCGAAATATTGGGCGTGGTTGATAGACCCCCGCTTTTTCAAGTTTCTTCCGTCAAATCTTGGCGTTATGTTAACTGAAATCGATTCATGTGAACTCGAGTTCATTTCTTATAGGTTGGATCGCACCAAACACATATTGTTAGATCCCTTCGTGTTTTCCTGCTCTGATACCAATTGAAAAGACGAGGGTACCCAAATACACCACAATCTTTTAATTTTCAACCTATAAGTCCTCTTACCGAAAGTAATCGTCTATGGACAGAGTCGAAACAATACAAAAAATCGGTATACACACTTTGTGTGATTTTCTATGGATAC
>NW_020639967.1:0-203 GCF_003573695.1 Papaver somniferum
AAAAATCAGAGTAAGGAAAATACCATTTAGGCAAAGGTGTCCATGAGGTCTTGAACCTTGCTTAGTGAGAAGTTACCGGAACTACTAGCTAGACAGTGAACGCGATGTCTTGAACTGCTAGTGTTTGGTGTAGTTCAAATAATATCCACGCATAATATCCTCCAAGTGTTGCTAAGTTCGTGCCGTTTTGTCCATTTTGGCCC
>NW_020639967.1:214-553 GCF_003573695.1 Papaver somniferum
AAGAAACGCTGTCTTTACATCCATTTGATGTATCTCTAGATTATGGACAGAAGCTATAGCAATTAACATCCTAATGGAGCTAATTCTACTCACTGGTGAATATGTGTCAAAGAAATCTATACTTTCTATTTGTCTGTAGCCTTTAGCTACCAGCCTAGCCTTTTATTTTTCAATAGTTCCATCTATCTTACGTTTTCTCTTGAAAATCCATTTACACCCTGTGGCCTTACACCCTGGAGGTAAATTTACAAGTTCAAAAGTACCGTTTTCTCGAAGGGAATCCATTTCACTAATGGAAGCTTCTTTCCACCATGGAGCTTCTGGACAAGTCATGGCTTC
>NW_020639967.1:564-1000 GCF_003573695.1 Papaver somniferum
GTTCCATCAAGAGTGTTTACTGCTACACCCCACTTCAATCTTAAATTGAAACTATAGAACTCATTAAGACTTAATTAAAAGTCATCCTCCACATGCAATCACACTATCACATCAACACCATAGGGAAGTGACAGATAATGAAATTATCTGATAGTGTTTACCTTTAACTACCACAAATTAGTTGTCTCATTCGAAACCTTGATCTTGGAATATCCAGTCAGCAAGGTTGAGTATCCTTCATGGCAAGTTTAATTATTTGAGCCTAAGCCCCATCCCCTTCGATGCTTTACTAACTATCTCCTTGGACAAGCCTTTCGTCAAAGGGTCCACAATATTCTCCTTGGACCTTGTCCAATCTATGGAAATAACGCCTGTTGAGATTAGTAATTTCAAAGAATCATGTCTTCTACGCATATGTATAGACTTTCCATTGTAG
>NW_020639968.1:0-336 GCF_003573695.1 Papaver somniferum
ACTAGAAAGAGACCTATAGGGTATCGAGCTTAACAGGACAATCATTCGAAAAATATTGGTTACTCTTTTAAGCACACCTCGAAGTTCTTGACGGTTTCTGCGAGTTGAATGCGTGACTGCGCCGCATAGGATCGGTGAGGTTTTGGGTATCAAAGATCCACTGATCTTCCCTCACCTCGATTCAACTTGCTTTAACTTGGATTGATTCCAGAGGAGTTTGCTCAAATTGTAACGAATTCCCTTTCGAAGGATTAGAAGCTGGTCTAGAAACAATCTAAGTGGAGCCATCATGCTTGTTGTTTGCTAGAAATCTTTAGGTTTGCTGTGGTAAAGTCG
>NW_020639968.1:536-860 GCF_003573695.1 Papaver somniferum
GGAAGGTGAAAATTCTTTTTGAGGTATTTGATGTCTAGATAATGACTATAAATTTAGCATTTACTGGGAGGCTCCCGCGTTCTTGTGATACGGTAATATCCTTCCTTATTTCTTTTCCCTCAAGTGGTAACATTTTCTCCTTGTATTTGCTTTAATTTCGTAAGTAGAAACATTGAGGAAAATGTTAGATTTAAGTTTGGGGGTGGGGAAGAAACACTTTTTGGCTTTTAGTTGCAATAAACAAACTCCAGAGCTTAGAAATTATGCCTATTGAGGATTGCACTAACTAATCTAAGTGGATGGAAGCATTTTGATTGTAGGAGT
>NW_020639969.1:0-646 GCF_003573695.1 Papaver somniferum
TGTGTGCAGCTGTTACCGATGGACTGGTAACTCGTGCGTAGGTCCACGTGTGAGGCCCGGTGACTGGCCTTACACGTGAGGGGGCGTGTGAAAGGACAATAGTCCCACATCGCTATAATTCGCTTAATTAACTTAAAATATAATACGGAAGGGCCGCTCCACTCATTACCAATTGGTTTTGAGTTGGATGCCCACAGATTTTAACAAACGTATTTTTTATTTTTAGTAAATTTTAGATTTTATTACACCTAAAGAGGGCTATTTAATATATTGGAATTAATTTTAGGAAGCAAAAACTTACTAGGATAGCTTGACATTTTCAAGATGAATGTCTAAAACTTGACATTCACCTTGACAATGTCTAACAAAAATTAAGCCATGTCATCATCACATTGATTTAAAAAGTTGGGTTGGAGAGGGTCGAGATCGTCTGTGCCACTGCTTGTGTGTGCCCTATGTGCCATACCAATAGAAACACGCCACATCATTCCTCTCATTAACCATGACTAACTAAATAGATTTTCTATTTATACAACACTAATCGATTAGGAAAGATAATTAATTAGTTAAAGAAGATATTACAAATCCAAGAGAAAATACCGTGTTTCTATTGGTGTGGCACATAGGGCACACCCAAGCAGTGGCA
>NW_020639969.1:657-1000 GCF_003573695.1 Papaver somniferum
GAAAATACCGTGTTTCTATTGGTATGGCACATAGGACACACACAAGCAGTGGCACAGACGATCTGGACCCGGTTGGAGAAGATTTTTAGGGAAAATGAATGTCTATCCTATGTGGACTTAGACATTTATTTTCACATACATTCCATTGAGAAGCCCTAACTATGGGCATTCCCATATTTTATGCCTAACGTGGCAATTGGCGTATTACCATGTGAATGACTATTCAGGGAAATTAGGCTAGTAACCATATTTGAAAACAAATGACATATTTGGCAGCCGAGATAGCTTGGTAGTTAACAAGGCAGGTGAGCGGAACCATTCAAATACCATAAATGAACATGTT
>NW_020639970.1:0-430 GCF_003573695.1 Papaver somniferum
TTTTGTTTCTTCGATTACTTCTTATATTTGCAGAAAGTTAAAGATGGAGAAAACGAAAAAAGTAGGCAAAGTCAAAGCCTCGTCGAAAGAAACACCAAGGACTACCCCAGTTGTGACCCGCAGCAAGCAAAAAGGCGAGAAATCGAAGGTAACCAACCAGAAGCAAGATGCCGCGGAGATCGCCTTACCATTGGATGCTAACGTCATAGCAGCAGCGACCCTCAAAACGGTAGCATCCAAAACCGATGGATCAGCCAAAGTCGATGCATCAAAGACGATGGCAGCTACTAGAATTCATGAACAACGGGAAAGGTTTGCAGAATCAACGATGCACCAACCAGCCTACGGAATTCCGCCGACAAAATACCAAAACCAAGCTCTGCCAGTCACTCAACCTTTGCTGATAATGAACCATCCAGCCCCCCCCCCC
>NW_020639970.1:441-1000 GCF_003573695.1 Papaver somniferum
TGGCATTGCTGGCTCGAGAAAATCAGGAACAAAAGGATAGGATCGCCCAAAGCATAGGAGCGGCGCGCCAACATGATGAAGCAATTTCAAAGGTATCGGAGCCCAACTGTGACTGTAGAATCATCGTAACTCATGCCAACAATTCGGAACCATTGGATAGAAGACCTGCCATAGGGAGTAGACTGTCCGATCCATATTTTATCCCCGAAGATTCAGACTACTTCGACAGCGAAAACCGGAGAGCTGGACGACCCACAGGCAGAGAGGATCACCAACGAGCAATGAAGGACCTTCGTGCTGAGATGATGGCTGAAATCAAGTAATTAAAGGTAATACAAGGAGGAGGAAGACTAGAAGAAGTAATGAGGGAAGCCATCACCACGCCACTAACTCCGCACCTAGCCAAAGCTCTCATCCCCCAGAAGTGTCACATACCAGCGTTCAAATGTTACGATGGATCCAGCGACCCCACGACCCACCTTCGATATTATAATCGTATGTTGGCTCGATGGGATCAAGACGATGTGGTCCTCTGCAGATACTTACCTTCAAGTTTGAA
>NW_020639971.1:0-132 GCF_003573695.1 Papaver somniferum
ACCCATCTTCATCGCGCCGTTGGATCATTCCTTCATCTTTTCATCCAACGGATCCCCCTCACAAAACATCAAATATTGATGATCCCGCTCAACACCCTAGTACCTAATATCTATACCCCAAGACAAACGATC
>NW_020639971.1:143-425 GCF_003573695.1 Papaver somniferum
CAACGGATCCCCCTCACAAAACATCAAATATTGATGATCCCGCTCAACACCCTAGTACCTAATATCTATACCCCAAGACAAACGATCCCTAAACCTAAATCCATCGATCTCTTCTCCTCCACCTCCTCCCTCACCGTCTGCAGAGAAAACCCATGTCCGCGATCATCACCACCACCTTTCTCAACCACTTTCTCTAACAAATCCGAGAACCCATCATCACAATCATCCCTATCTCCACTTTTATCAACCTAATCCGTTGTTCTCTAGCGCTGTGAACGATTA
>NW_020639971.1:625-1000 GCF_003573695.1 Papaver somniferum
ACCCGTATTTGCATTGTTCTACACCTCGACACCGTGCACTTGCGGTATTAGTTTGTGACTCTTTTAGAGAGCCACCAAGTTTTTGGCGCCGTTGCCGGGGACTTGGCGCTGTGTAGTTGAAAAAAAAAAAAAAAAAAAAATTTGCTCTTGCTTTTCTGTTTTCAACCTGCTGTAACTTAGTGTAACTTAGCTGCTGTGTAGTGTAACTTAGTTGTAATTAGCATCATCACCTGCATCATCTGCATTTTAGCTGTAACTTAGTTCTGCATTCATATTGCATCGCTCACTGCATCTGCATAGCCTTGCATCTGCATCATTAGCATATTTCATCTTGCATATCTTGCATTTTTGCATCTTGCACTGCATATTCATTAT
>NW_020639972.1:0-531 GCF_003573695.1 Papaver somniferum
GGATAGAACTTGATTTACACTTGGGCATCGGTCTTTGGTACCGTCCAAGTTATCAATCAGGATCACGGATTTCTATATGTTTTATTTTATGATTATATTGGGAAAGAGAGATAAATCTCCTTGATATATTTCTTGATTGAGTCTCACTTTTAAGTCAATGCTCTTGGAATTATATTGGAGTTTAGTCCATACAGATTGCCGAACGAATTATATTGGAGTTTAGTCCATGTAACATAATGTCTTCATTTCAAGAACACATTCCTTCACCGGCGGACCGTATCGCTCAACAATGATCCTATAGAGGTCACCCAGAAACCATGCACCTGTGCGTAAATCTGAGAATCAACACCAGCCTCATCAGCATCTACTACTTTGGAAAAACATATTCGAGTATCCTCGGGCAACGACATTAAGCTGAAAGCATTAGGATTCTCTCCAAGATGGACGTTTGGCGTGTGTTAGAGTACTGCTCAGTCGAACTCGCATGCGTTGCTATCTCAAGCATGTTTGTCAATGTTAGTGATCAAACCT
>NW_020639972.1:542-1000 GCF_003573695.1 Papaver somniferum
GGGAGATTGTTAGAGCACTGCTCGGTCGAACTCGCATGCGTTGCTATCTCAAGCATGTTTGTCAATGTTAGTGATCAAAACTATAAGTCTTGATTTCTAGTCTACTTATAGCTAAGTCTCGGACTAGGATAGAAAGTGTAGTTGAGCTCAAGACTCCATGGCGATCATCATACAAAGACGAAGAACTACTCAAGGAACTGGTGGAACTTCATCGACTAAAAGGTATGTGAATACTTGAAATTATCTATCACACAAAAGTCCATCTACTTTATCTCCTATCTTGAGAAAAAAGTCGTTTTTCTATATAGACTTTGATTATGCACATTTGTTATTTCGAGCCGAGTTTTCTCTCGCTTATCTATTTCTCGAAATATGTGTTGGTAAGCTTTCGCTTTGGCCAAGTTCATCTTTACTAGTGACGAAAGTCATATTAAGTTCCAATTACTTGAAAATTGCTT
>NW_020639973.1:0-536 GCF_003573695.1 Papaver somniferum
TTACCTTGGGATGCGAATATAGTGAACTATGTTGTTACTGGTCGAATGCCCCAACATTGGGGTAAACAAGATCGTTCTAGGTTTTTAGCCGAGGTTAAGCACTTCTTTTGGGATGATCCTTATTTGTTAAGTATTGTACATACCAGATTATTAGGAGATGTATACCTGAGAGTGACCAGTCCAGTATTATTTCCTTTTGCCATGATCATGCTTGTGGGGGTCACTTTAGTGCTAAGAAGACCGCTGCTAAGATATTGCAGTGTGGATTCTATTGGCCTTTGTTGTTTAAAGACTACCATAGTCACTGTGTTACTTGTGAGCGTTGCCAGAAATTAGCAACCATTTCCCTTAGGAACATGATGCCCTTGAACCCTATTTTAGTTGTTGAGGTCTTTGATGTGTGGGGTATTGACTTTTTGGGTCTGTTTCCTAATTCTTATGGTAACTTATACATCCTTGTCGTTGTATACTATGTCTCTAAGTGGATTGAGGCGGTTGCGTGTAAAACCAATTACCACAGGGTTGTGGTTGAGTTC
>NW_020639973.1:547-1000 GCF_003573695.1 Papaver somniferum
TGTAGACTATGTCTCTAAGTGGATTGAGGCGGTTGCGTGTAAAACCAATGACCATAGGGTTGTGATTGAGTTCTTGAAAGATAATATACTTACACGTTTTGGTACACCGCGTGCTATAATTAGTGATGGAGGGTCGCACTTTTGTAATGGACCTTTTAGGCTTTTGATGAAGAAATATGGTATTACACATAAGGTATCTACTCCGTATCATCCACAGACTAGTGGTCAAGTAGAGGTTTCCAATAGGGAGATAAACGTATATTAGAGAAAACAGTTAATCCTAATCTGAAAGACTGGTCGTCTAGGCTTATTGATGCCTTATGGGCTTACTGTACTGCGTTTAAGACCCCCATTGGAATGTCACCTTATCGAATTATGTACGACAAGGCATGTCACTTACCTGTTAAGTTAGAACATAGAGCATATTGGGCTGTTAAGCAGCTGAATTTTTAC
>NW_020639974.1:0-415 GCF_003573695.1 Papaver somniferum
AAAAAGAAAAAAGAAAATAAATAAAAATTATTACAATCCCAAATAAATAATTAAATTAATTATTACAAGCCCGAATTTGAATTTAAATGAGGCCCAAGTGGGTTAACTCATGGGTTAGGCTTACTTGTTTTTTTGGAGGGAAGCCCAAAAATAGGCTTTTAGTCCCCTTTTAGTTGCACAGCCCAGTTGGGCTTTAGGATCGTCCTAAGCTCACGCTCAAGCCCAGCAGAATCTGCAGCGAAGCCCAGCAGCAAAGGCAAGCCCAGGAGCAGAAGTTGAGGTTACTAAGCCCAGCTCAGTTGGGTCAAGCCCAGCAACAAAGGTTGGATCAGAGCCCAGCAGCAGAGGGTGCACAAGCCCAGTTGACAGCTTCAGTTGGCAGCCCAGTTGGCTTGGCAGCAGGCTTGGCAGCAGC
>NW_020639974.1:426-875 GCF_003573695.1 Papaver somniferum
AGCAGAGGGTGCACAAGCCCAGTTGACAGCTTCAGTTGGCAGCCCAGTTGGCTTGGCAGCAGGCTTGGCAGCAACAACAGCAGCAGCAGCAGCTTGGCAGAGAAAGCACCAACAGCAGCAGCAACAGAGAAAGCACAAGCACCAGCAACAGCAACAGCAGGCTTTGGCTTTGGCTTGGCAGCAGCACCAGCAGCAGCAACAGCAGCAGCTCAGGTAACAGCAGATGGCAGCACCACTCCCCGGCAGCGGCGCCAAAAACTTGGTGGGCCCGGGAAAGCGTATAAAATTGAAGTGAAATGAAAACGGGCCTACAGTAATACCGCAAGTGCACGGTCGTCGGTTGTAGCTCGTGCAAGTACGGGTCGATCCACAGAGACTGGGTGTGTTTGAAGTGTTCTAGCTATTTTGGGCTCCTAAATTGTTGTTGGTTAACTTATGAAGCCTTTTTG
>NW_020639974.1:894-1000 GCF_003573695.1 Papaver somniferum
TGAGCTCAAGTTGTGCTCTGGGCTTTTGGGCTCAATGGGATTGAGCTAACAGTGGACTGTGGGCTGGGCTTTGGAGAGGAAGCAGCAGCAAGAGAAAGGAAGGCAA
>NW_020639975.1:0-309 GCF_003573695.1 Papaver somniferum
TTATAACGAAATGTGTAGACTTTTTTGAGTTAACGTATATAAAATTCAACATTCTTATGAACTCTTTCTTTTTGTGTTGGCTTTGTCTTTCTATTTGATTCAAGATAGATGAAATTTGTTAGGATTTGGATTAGTTCTGCTTGGTCTTTCATCCTTCTCCTATTGTGAAATTTGACTTCCTACATATTTTCTTGAATCAACGTACATAGAAATGCAATTTTTATTAGACGTAATGCCTTAGAACATATTATTTGTGATTACAATACATTTTTCAAACTTTTTCAGTTAAAGATGAGTAATCAATTTCCG
>NW_020639976.1:0-468 GCF_003573695.1 Papaver somniferum
CCTTCCGGTTTGGATGCATTTTTGGAATGTTCCTTTGTTTATGTGGAATAACAAGGTCTTGAGTATGATTTCCAGTTTTATAGGGAAAACTCTTATGATGTTGTTTGAGGGTGAAAACGGTTTCTGCTGATTTTGGTAATTTCGGGTGTGTGGGTGAGAAACGAGTCTAAACCCTAAACAATGTACTGCAAGGGAGTACTTTAGATTCGAGAGATCAATCTGTACAAATTCGGCCTAAACCAATAAATGGTCGTTCCAGACTTGATTCGGTCACAAAGTGGAGGAGAAGGGTTGGTTTTGGGGATGGAAGCGAAGAGAGTGTTGAGACCAGAATAGTTGATTCTGGAAGAGTAGTTGTTTTACGACTTGCATCGGAAAGTGGGAAGCTAACAGATGGGAAAGCTAGCAAATATTTTCCGAGTGTTGTATTATCCTGACCAGAACTTGTTGTTCGGTGGAAATAGGTAA
>NW_020639976.1:479-1000 GCF_003573695.1 Papaver somniferum
TTTTCTGAGTGTTGTATGCTCCTGACCAGAACTTGTTGTTCGGTGGAAATAGGTAAGACCTATTTATACAAGTCGAAGTGAAACGTACTCTGGTCTCGTAAGAAATGGAAAACGGATGAGTAAATGGTAGGAGGTGGTAACTGGTAATGCTTGGAATTGATTTTCCATAAAAGAAAGTGTTTCACCATTACTCCCTGTATTTACTAACCGCCTCATCCTTATGACACTGTCTTGTAACGGGCGTAGTGTACGCCGCACGTTGTAAACCGCCAAACCAATACCCAATGAGCATCCCTCAGTTTGTGACATGTGTTGATGTCTCGAGTGTTTTCGTGGAAAACATTTAGCATGTTGCTGTTGTTTGGAAAGTTGAGCTTGGTAGACTTTCCGGCTCGGTGGTGACCTTCGACGGTCGAGATTTTGTATCTTGAGAGGAAGGGTAGCCGTTGATTATTGCAACCCTTTGTTTGGTAGCCAGTGGCATGAAAGCATGGCCGGCATGGCTTTAATATGGCATAGTT
>NW_020639977.1:0-210 GCF_003573695.1 Papaver somniferum
TTTTAAAGGAAAACATATTTTCACGTTTTGGTACCCCTAGAGCTATAATCAGTGACGGTGGCTCACATTTCTGCAATAGGCACTTCGAGTTTTTAGTACGCAAGTATGGAATGACTCACAAGGTTGCTACTCCGTACCACCCTCAGACCAGTGGACAAGTGGAAGTATTTGATAGGGAAATCAAGCACATTCTAGAAAAGACGGTTAACC
>NW_020639977.1:410-765 GCF_003573695.1 Papaver somniferum
AAAGTCTTGCTGTATGACTCCCGATTACATCTTTTTCCAGGAAAACTGCGTTCCAGATGGAAGGGTCCGTACCTAGTACGCACAGTTTTTCCTCATGGAGCTGTAGAGCTGGAGGATATTTCCAACAAGAACGTTTTCAAAGTCAACGGGCAGAGATTAAAGCCATTCCTTGAGCCATTTCCACCCGACATTGAAACAACCAACCTGGAAGACCCGGTCTATGTGGACTAAACTGGTCCACTCTTTCCCTAAATAACCAAAAAGTTTTCACTCCCGACAAAATCAAATTTTTCCCAAAAAGTCCAATCCCATTAAAAACCAAAATTTTCTTGTAGATAATGTGTTAGTTAAATTT
>NW_020639978.1:0-365 GCF_003573695.1 Papaver somniferum
TCTTAGATGAAAAAGTGGTCGTTGATCGTTACAGGCCTTCGTTTTGGCAGCCGTTAAGGGAAGGCCGTTATGGTATGGCGCGGCAAGGTGGCTGGCATGCCATTGGCACATGTGGCGTGGCCGGCATGACTTGACGCGGTTTGGGCGTGGCCAAAACTAGGGTTTTGGCGTTGGGACAAAGGTTACCATGCATTAGTTGGCGACCTTGGACGGATAATATTTGCATCAAAGATGGAAGGGTGGCCATTGATCGTCGCACAATTTCGTTTTGGTAGCCACATAAGGAAGGCCGGCATGGTATGGCGCGTCAAGGTGGCTGGCATGCCTTGGCGCGGTTTGGGCGTGGCCAAAACTAGGGTTTTGGC
>NW_020639978.1:565-1000 GCF_003573695.1 Papaver somniferum
GTTGATCGTCGCACGCCTTCGTTTTGGTAGTCGCATAGGGAACGCCGGCATGGTATGGCGTGGCAAGGTGGTTGGCATGCCATTGGCGCGGTTTGGTGGCCAAAACTAGGGTTTTGGTCCAAAGGTTACCATGTGTTGGTTGGCGACCTTGGATGGCTAAGATTTGCATCTAAGGTGGAAGAGTGGTCGTTGATCGTCGCACGCCTTCGTTTTGGTAGCCGCATAGGGAAGGCCAGCATGGTATGGCGCGACAAGGTGGTTGGCATGCCATTGGCACATGTGTTGCGGCTAGCATGGTTGGCATGCCTTGGCGCGGTGACTTGGTTGGCATGGCATGTCATTGGCACAGTGGTGCGGCTGGCATGGTTGGCATGCCTTGGCGCGGAGACATGGATGGCATGGCATGCCATTGGCACAGTGGTGCGGCTGGCATGG
>NW_020639979.1:0-413 GCF_003573695.1 Papaver somniferum
GGATTACTAGACTCCTGATCACTATGCCTACATATTTCAGATTCTTCATTACTGCTATCCTCATCATCATAGTACGAAGATGATTGAACCTTATCTAAATAATTAGTGTCTTTTATTCTAACCTCGTCCTCTAAATTAGGCAAATATTCACTATTTACATCAAGGGTAAAATTGGAAACACTATTTTGGAAATTTAGATCTTTTAGAGAAGTTCTATTCTGGGTCTCTAACAAAGGATTTTGGGCCGACTCACATGAATTCCTTATGGTATCGTGTATAGAAGGTTCACTCATGGGTGCATTTTGTTTATTCATTTCTAACACAAACCTATTTGTATTCTCAGTTAATTGTTTGAGAGACTCTTCTAGAGGAAGAACAGGTTCAGAAGGATCATAATAGGGACTAGTTTTCAA
>NW_020639979.1:524-1000 GCF_003573695.1 Papaver somniferum
AAGAACTAGTACTATAATCTTCTTGCTCGTAAGACTGATGCATGTGTGGATATTAATTGAGCTCACCAGGGTATGACCCATATCCTTCCAAAGGATGGCGTTCACAACCACTATTCCCAACATGGTCATAAAAAGGATGATGTCCATATTCAAATTCAGGTTGATACTCATTGTATTGGCTTCTATCATACCAGTTCGACATTCTTAATTGCAAGGGAATTCTACACAATCACAAACAAGGCCGACTAGACTCCACCAAAACAAACCTAAAGATTTCTAGCAAACAAAAAGCATGATGGATCCACTTAGATTGTTTCTAGACCAGCTTCTATCTTTCGAAAGGGAATTCGTTTCAATTTGAGCAAACCCCTCTGGAATCAATCCGAGTCAAAGTAAGTTGAATTGAGGCGAGGGAAGCTCAGTGGAGCTTTGATACCCAAGGCCTCACCGCTATCACAAGGCGGCGCAGTCACGCA
>NW_020639980.1:0-339 GCF_003573695.1 Papaver somniferum
GGTCTATAGACCAACATGTCCTGATCAATAGCATGTTTTCAATCAAAATAGACACCTCTTGAGCTAAATTATAACGTTCGAGTCTTTTTGAGTGTGTATTTTTCGAATATACACTCGAAACCGCTCTAAGTAGACAAATCTTGTTTATGAGGCCTAGACTTCAAAATTTGGCTAAAATATCAAGATTATGTGGGTCTATAGACCAACATGTCCTGATCAATATCATGTTTTCACTCAAAATAGACACCTCTTGAGCTAAATTATAGCGTTCGAGTCTTTTCGAGTGTGTATTTTTCGAATGTACACTCGAAACTGCTCTAAGTAGAAAAATCTTGTTTA
>NW_020639980.1:510-968 GCF_003573695.1 Papaver somniferum
ACACCTCTTGAGCTAAATTATAGCGTTCGAGTCTTTTCGAGTGTGTATTTTTCGAATGTACACTCGAAACTGCTCTAAGTAGAAAAATCTTTTTTAGGAGGCTTAGACATAAAAATTTGGCTAAAATATCAAGATCATGTGGGTCTATAGACCAACATGTCCTGATCATTTGCATGTTTCCAATAGAAATAGACACCGGTTGAGCCAAATTATGGCGTTCGAGTCTTTTCGAGTGTGTATTATTTGAATGTACACTCGAAACTGCTCTAAGTAGAAAATTCGAGTTTCTGAGGCCTAGCCTTCAAAACTTGGCTAACATATCAAGATCATGTGGGTCTATAGACCAACATGTCCTTATCAATAGCATGTTTTCAATCAAAATAGACACCTCTTGAGCTAAATTATAGCGTTCGAGTCTTTTCGAGTGTGTATTTTTCGAATGTACACTCGAAACTGCT
>NW_020639981.1:0-485 GCF_003573695.1 Papaver somniferum
AGTCCGCGGGCTTCGTTAGATGTCGGAACTCTATGATCAAGACCAAATCATGAAACACAAACTCCCCTTTAATAGAAAATTTTCAGAAAAAATATTTCCTGCACAAATTACATGTCTAGAGACTTGAGATTCGAAAAGAGCTTGCATTTTGGATGCATTGACTCAAGGAAGTCCAGTGACTTCGTTAGAAGTCGAAATCCTTTTTTTAAAACCAAACTTTAAACTAGATAAACTCATTTTTATTATACAATTTTCTAAAAAATGATTGTGGAAAACAATAATACATTTAAAGGCTCTACATGTTATCCAAATTGCATTTTTACGTATGTTGATTCCAAAAATAAAGAGGGAAGTCATCCTTTACATTGAAAATAAGGATGTAACACCAATTGCTAAGCGTCCAAATCCTAAAAAATTTCCTGAATACTTTGGGGAACTGAAAGACAGAGGTAACAGAAAAAGAATGAGGTCATTCCCACTTCGTA
>NW_020639981.1:496-1000 GCF_003573695.1 Papaver somniferum
CAGCGTCCAAATTCTAAAAAGTTTCATGTATACTTTGGGGAACTGAACGACAGAGGTAACAGAAAAAGAATGAGGTCATTCCCACTTCGTATGATGAAGTTATGAGCAAAATAGTCGAAAAGGAGATTACACAAAACCTTGGGGGACAAAGAGGGTTATATAAGTAGACAATATTTATAATAAGGGGTATTTTGAGTTTGGTGCCTATAAAATGGCACACCTTTGCCTTTGGTACCTAACTTTGTCGGAATTTGAGTTTGGTGTGGGTCCCAACCAAGCAGTTGACTTAACGGATGACTGGTCGACCGTTCACAAGCTCTGTTGGAGCACAACTTGTTTCTCGGCCCCCGCCAAATTTTTTAAATGAATACGTGTCTTTGTGAATAATAGTTTAAACACTCATTATTTAATTTAACTAGTTCACTAACACGGACCACGGTAGGGAAATCTCTCTAGATCATTTTCCAAACACGTTACGAGCGTTCCAGAGAAATAAGGCTGACT
>NW_020639982.1:0-248 GCF_003573695.1 Papaver somniferum
AAATATCAAGATCATCTGGGTCTATAGACCAACATGTCCTGATCATTAGCATGTTTCCAAACAAAATATACACCTCTTGAGCTAAATTATAGCGTTCGAGTCTTTTCGAGTGTGTATTTTTTGAAGGTACACTCGAAACTGCTCTAAGTAGAAAAATCTTTTTTATGTGGCCTAGACTTCAAAATTTGGCTAAAATATCAAGATCATGTGGGTCTATAGACCAACATGTCCTGATCATTAGCATGTTT
>NW_020639982.1:448-848 GCF_003573695.1 Papaver somniferum
CTCTAAGTAGAAAATTCGTGTTTATGAGGCCTAGGCTTCGAAACTTGGCTAAAATATCAAGATCATGTGGGTCTATAGACCAACATGTCCTGATAATTAGCATGTTTTCAATCAAAATAGACATCTCTTGAGCTAAATTATAACGTTCGAGTCTTTTCGAGTGTGTATTTTTCGAATGTACACTCGAAACTGCTCTAAGTAGACAGATCTTGTTTATGAGGCCTAGAATTCAAAATTTAGCTAAAATATAAAGATCATATGGGTCTATATACCAACATGTCCTGATCATTAGCATGTTTCCAATAAAAATAGACACCGGTTGAGCTAAATTATAACGTTCAAGTCTTTTCGAGTGTGTATTATTTGAATGTACACTCGAAACTGCTCTAAGTAGAAAATT
>NW_020639983.1:0-372 GCF_003573695.1 Papaver somniferum
AGGTCGATTCAATGGCTGAATTTTGGTATAGAGATGTGATATAGGTTGAGGAACACAGTATGGGTGACGGAATCGGTCAATTTTGGCTAAAATTCCTGGTTCGATTCACCAAACAGAAACAGAGCAACACGCACTGTAAGCGAGCTAAAGTGTGTTTCTGTTGTGCATAGAGTGATGTGGAGGTGCGGGAAAGCTTCCGAGGCATGAAGAAACTAATTTGGAGCGTTTTGGGAGCGAGTTAACGTGTGGAAATTCTATAAATGGTAAGTATTCTCATTTTTGGGCAGCAAAAAATAATCGAATTAAAGAGAAAATATACGCAATCAATGGTCGGATTTCTTGCTCCAAAACACTATAAATACAAGTATCGGT
>NW_020639983.1:383-1000 GCF_003573695.1 Papaver somniferum
AGAATAATCGAATTAAAGAGAAAATATACGCAATCAATGGTCGGATTTCTTGCTCCAAAACACTATAAATACAAGTATCGGTCATTTGGAAAAGGCTGTCGAGAGTTGGAAGGAGAAGAGAGGAAGCTGCAGAAGAATCACGAATTCTCTCTGTTGCTGCTGCTGTTCGTGATGAAGATGAAGAACATGAAGAACGGACTCGCAAGAGCAGTGGTTTATCAACAGTGAGAAAGACTCACAGGCGTGGGTCGTAGTGTGGGTCATAGTTTGGGTCTTGCAACAGCATAACATTTGTATCGTTCTTCTTGTAACAGTTGAACAGCGCCTTTGCAACAGTTATTTCTGTTACAATTTTTCTGTTCAATTGTTTTACTCCCTTTAATCAACTTTTGAGCTTTATACATGTATTTTGAGATTATGATTAATATGAGGAGCTAAACCCCAACACTGGGGCGACGGAGGAAGCCTTAATTCATCCATGTGGTAATTTTATTTAATTCTTTATTTACTTTTTGCACCAATTTTAATTGAATTAAGATTTTAATTAATTATTTGTGATTTCATTTGATGGTTTATGCTTAGTCCTAGGGATTTTTGATATGCCATGCTTAAGAAAT
>NW_020639984.1:0-623 GCF_003573695.1 Papaver somniferum
AGCATGAAGGACATTTTCTCCAAGAAGAACGAGCCATTGTTAGGCAATTTTCCTTGAATGTTTTTATTTTCTGAACTTCCTTTTCTTAGGTTTTTGTTTTTTGAAAAGCCAAAGAAACGCCCAGTTTATGTTTTTTTGGTTGTTGGATTAATATATGATTGCTTCTTATAAGTGTTTTTTTGATTATTTTGGAATAATGGCACTTAGATCAATCGATATGTCAAAATCTGAATTGCGAATGTAAGTAGCAAAATCATTCAGGCAAATTGTGAAGCCGTGAATGTTTCATGAGAAAGGGAAAGATAAGAAATCTTGGGATGATTGGGTTATCGACTTCCATGGTATATGTGAAAACCCAAACAATAGGTCGTGTAAAAAAAATCATCTGGCAAACTTACTCGCTTTAGGTTCTTTCACCAAAACTGAATCTTCAGGGAGTAAATCCAAATCTTTATGTGACACCCTCCTTGCCGCGATAAGTCCCCAATCATTCTTTATTGTCGGTAGAATATCTATATGTCGATCCATGGTAAGGTGTAGAATCTCTAGTCCCCTGATGCAATTATCCTGGATCCCTCTTTTCTTGGACAATGCGCTTCAAAGGCATGGCATTCACTGGTAGG
>NW_020639984.1:634-1000 GCF_003573695.1 Papaver somniferum
CTGATTTTGGTAATTTCGGGTGTGTAGATGAGAAACGAATCTAAACCCTAAACAATGCACTACACGGGAGTAATTTTGAATCGAGAGATCAATCTATACAATCGTAGCCTGAACCAAGAAATGGCCGTTCCAGGCTTGCTTCGGTCACAAAGTGAAGGAGAAGGGTTTAGATTCGTTTTTATTCGAGGGAAGCGAAGAGAGTGTTGAGACCAAAATCGTTGATTCTGAAGGTGTGGTTGTTTATGACTTGTATCTGAAAGTAGAACTGGCTAGTAGAATGGAAAGCTACCAGGTGATTTCTAGATACTGTATTTTTTCCGACCAAAACTTGTTGTTTGGTGAAAATAGGTGAAGCCTACTTATACA
>NW_020639985.1:0-433 GCF_003573695.1 Papaver somniferum
AGTTAACGTATATAAAATTCAACATTTTTATGAACTCTTTCTTTTTTGTGTTGGCTTTGTCTTTCTATTTGATTCAAGATAGATGAAATTTGTTAGGATTTGGATTTGTTCTGCAAGGTCTTTCATCCTTCTTCTATTGTTAAATTTGACTTGCTTCATATTTTCTTGAATCAACGTACATAGAAATGCAATTTTTACTAGACGTATTGCCTAAGAACAAATTAATTGTAACTACAATACATTTCTCAAACTTTTTCTGTTAAAGATGAGTTTATCTAGTTTACAATTTAGTCTCAGAAATCAATTTTCGAGTTATAACGAAATGTGTAGACTTTTTCGAGTTAACGTATATAAAATTCAACATTTTTATGAACTCTTTCTTTTTGTGTTGGCTTTGTCTTTCTATTTGATTCAAGATAGATGAAATTTGTTA
>NW_020639986.1:0-413 GCF_003573695.1 Papaver somniferum
CTTATTTAATTTTGCATTTTTAGGTACCAAATAAAGTTTGGATGAATTGCGGAGCGAAAAGAGCAGAAAAGTAGTGAAAAGTCGGGAGGAATTACACAAGGAAGCCGCGAAGAATGTTGTGTGCAAGACCAAAATGCTAGAACTGGGCTTGAAGAGGAAGAATTGTCCTTAAAGAAGATATGGGCTTGGCATACCCAAGGCCTAAAACCCTCACCCACATCCATTTCCTATATCCATACCCGTTTCCCTTTCTAGCCGTCAGATTGGATCATCTCAGCATCCTATGGTCGCAGCATCGCCAGTACATCAAAGTCTGAAGCTCCTGTCTAACACTACAGCACCTAACTCCATCTTGAGCCGTCAGTTTCGTTGTATCAGGCATCCGACGGTCGATACCATCCTCTTCACTTGTA
>NW_020639986.1:613-1000 GCF_003573695.1 Papaver somniferum
AGGTATGGGAAGCAAGAGAAGACTAATTCTAAGCATGGGTCGAAGTTTGATTGGAGTCAGAGATTAGGTAAATTTCTAATTTTAATTTCTAAAACCCTAATTTTTCTGAATTGGGAATTTTTTGGGGGAAAACAATTGAATGTTAAATTGAGGTATGGGTTAGTCTATTAGGGTTGTTATCAACATTAGGTAGGATTATTGTGATTTAATTTTGATTTTCACCAAACCCTAATGGGGACTGTTTTGGTCCTGTTTTGGGGGAATTGATTGTAACTATAAATATGGGTTGTGGGTGTTGTGTTGAAGGTATGCCTGGATTAACCAGAGCATCAGTAGAATAGTTTAGTTTTGTTATTTCCATGAACTGTAGCTTTGAGGGGTATCAAT
>NW_020639987.1:0-339 GCF_003573695.1 Papaver somniferum
GATGAATTTATCTAGTTTACAATTTAGTTTCAGAAATCAATTTCAGACTTATAACGAAGTGTGTAGACTTTTTTGAGTTAACGTATATAAAATTCAACATTTTTATGAACTCTTTGTTTTTTTGTTGCCTTTATCTTTCTATTTGATTCAAGATAGATGAAATTAGTTAGGATTTGGATTAGTTCTACATGGTCTTTCATCCTTCTTCTAATGTGGAATTTGACTTCCTTCATATTTCTTTAATCAACGTACATAGAAATGCAATTTTTACTAGAGCTATTGCCTTAAAACATATTAATTGTAATTACAATACATTTTTCAAACTTTTTCTGTTAAAGA
>NW_020639987.1:539-1000 GCF_003573695.1 Papaver somniferum
CCTTAGAACATATTATTGGTGATTACAATACATTTTCAAACTTTTTATGTAAAGACAGGTTTATCTAGTTTACGATTTAGTCTCAGAAATCAATTTCCGACTTGTAGACTTTTTTGAATTAACGTATATAAAATTCAAAAGTTTATGAACTCTTTCATTTGTGTTGGCTTTGTCTTTCTATTTGATTCAAGACAGATGAAATTTGTTAGGATTGGGATTAGTTATGCATGGTCTTTCATCCTTCTTCTATTGTGAAATTTGACTTTTTTTTCATATTTTCTTGAATCAATGTACATATAAATGCAATTTTTACTAGACGTAATGCCTTACAACATATTATTCGTGATTACAATACATTTTCAAACTTTTTCTGTTAAAGATGAATTTATCTATTTTACAATTTAGTTTCATTAATAAATTTCAGACTTATAACGAAGTGTGTAGACGTTTTTGAGTTAACG
>NW_020639988.1:0-327 GCF_003573695.1 Papaver somniferum
CGGATTTCCTTGAGTCATTTGTGTTTATTGTATTTTATTCAAATATTTCGATGATTATCTAGCTTAAAGAAGATCCCATAATCGTTGAGAAGTTATTAACGGTTGCAAACCTTATCTCCTTATTTCAGAGTTTTATTATAGGTAATCTATGACCTTTTTAAAAGATTGTAAGTTTATTATTAGAAGGGATATTTTGTGTTTGGTGCCTATAAAATGGTACACTTTCGCGTTTGGTGCCTAACTTTGTCAATATCTGAGTTTGGTGCCAAGTCAACAAATTGGCGTTGATTGACCGTGTTGACCATCCAATTTAGAGTTAAAAATGTG
>NW_020639988.1:338-1000 GCF_003573695.1 Papaver somniferum
AGTTTGGTGCCAAGTCAACAAATTGGCGTTGATTGACCGTGTTGACCATCCAATTTAGAGTTAAAAATGTGAAATGTCTAATAAAATTCTAACCTCCGTTTTATTCACTAAGTGCGCCCTATCTTCTACATACTCCATGTTTGAGAAATGAGAGTTGTTGATTTTCATTCACGAGGTTTTAGGTTCCACTCTTAATACCATTGCTATCTTCTTTCATTGCTAATCTCAAATCATACACTAAGCTACTGTTATTTTCTCATATGACCACCTGTTTACACAAAATTAAATCCAAAGTATAAGCATAGCTCCCTTCATTGTTTACCGGTAAATCATCCAAAATCTATCTCTCATGTAAACCCCAATAATCGTTTCCTTAAACCTTCAAACTAACCATTATTGTATTGAACAAATGAATCCATGTAAATGACCCTATTCATTTTTCAAATTAATCATTATTGTATTAATTAAATTTGTTTCCATTTTATGTAAATCCATAGTTATCATGGTAGTCAGATAAGTCAGCCTTATTTCTCCGGAACGCTCGTAACGTGTTTGGAAAATGATCTAGAGAGATTTATTACAAAAGTTGATTGGGACCCACACCAAACTCAAATTCCGACAAAGTTAGGTACCAAAGGCAAAGGTGTGCCATTTTATAGGCA
>NW_020639989.1:0-601 GCF_003573695.1 Papaver somniferum
TTAGTTGTGGGTGAGATCAGCTAAGGGAATAAAGTGCGTAGTATCCTGTTGGGATCAGAGTCGTAAGGAGTGCAACTGTACCTTGGATCGGTGTGAGATTGATTGGGGTTTAACTACAGTTCACACCGAAGTTAGTTTGAAGTAGGCTAGTATCTGTAGCGACTTAATATAGTGTGTGTTCGATCTGGACTAGGTCCCGGGGTTTTTCTGCATTTGCGGTTTCCTTGTTAACAAAATTCCGGTGTCTGTGTTATTTCTATTTCCGCATTATATTGTTTATGTTTATAATCAAAATATCACAGGTTGTGCGTTAGGTTTAATCAATTAGAATATCCAAACTTTGGTTGTTGATTTAAATCGATTGACACTTGGATATTGGTCTTTGGTACCATCCAATTTATCTCTCTAGTATTTGATAAAGACTCGCAGATTTATATTTGCTTGAGTATAGATCAAATCGAGAGATTGGAATATTAACTCTTTGATATACTTTTATCTAGATTGAGTCTGACTGTCTAGTTGATTCTCTAGAAAGTATATTGGATTTTGTCCATACAAATTGTTAAGCGAAATATTAGGTGTGGGTGTTAGACCCCCCCCC
>NW_020639989.1:612-1000 GCF_003573695.1 Papaver somniferum
GTAGCGATCGGACTCTATGGACAGAGGTGTTATCTCTATTAACGTACCACCAGTATTCGATGGCTCTAATTACTTATGGTGGAAAATTGCTATGCGAGCTTTTCTTCAAGCATGTGATTTTTAATCATGGGTATATGTAGTTAATATCTATGATGCTCTCGTTGTGGCAGTAGGAGATGTAAACGTTCCCAAGAACATTGGTGAATATAGTCCTGGCGAGATACTTGCTGCAAAGCAAAATTCCGATGGTTTGAATGCCATCATACATGCCATTACCCTATATCTTCATTACCATATGTCAAATTGCACTAGGTCTAAAGATGCGTTGGATATCTTAGAAACCGTATTCGAAGGTAATTCCAGTGAAAAGGAAGCTAGGCTTCAAAAC
>NW_020639990.1:0-209 GCF_003573695.1 Papaver somniferum
CAAATATCTTTCCCGTGAAGAAGAAGATGGGTGCCCCCTATCCGGTCCTGGGGTGCGAATAGCAGATGCCATGAGGGGTGTCTCTGATCAGCTGCTTGGGTGCAAATATCCTTTGGGTACCCCTTATCATTTGGGCGCCCCTTATCCACAAGTGAGAGTCTGAATAACACGTTCCTTCCGGTGCTTTAGACGACTTTTCGAGCCGATTT
>NW_020639990.1:220-524 GCF_003573695.1 Papaver somniferum
AATAACACGTTCCTTCCGGTGCTTTAGACGACTTTTCGAGCCGATTTTTCCAAGAATGTTTATTTCCAAAAATACCTAAAAACACATAAAATACCATAATAAGTACAAAAAATCGAGTACCAACAATACATGAAATTAAGGACAACGTAGACACAAAAATGTGTCTATCAAATACCCTCAAACTTATTATTTACTAGTTCTCGAGCAAATCTAGAAAATAAAAATGACTACACTTAGCACGTGCAGCAAGACGTTAAACCGCTAGATGGCCCTAGTGGCGGAGTGTTGTCTCCGGAGGGTTTAC
>NW_020639990.1:724-933 GCF_003573695.1 Papaver somniferum
TGACTAATATCAACACATCTGGCATATACAAGGGGACCAGTGGTCTATAAACCTAACTCTAGGTCAACACAACTGGCATATACAAGGGCACCAGTGGTCGACTTTATTGAATTTATTCCGGTTGGTCTTATGGTCTGGTCTCTCTTTTTCCTTTTTTTTTGTTGGTATCTCAATCACTCTATTCCACCCTAGCAAATGTAACAACTTGA
>NW_020639991.1:0-334 GCF_003573695.1 Papaver somniferum
ATAGGTTTCACTTGACTCAGAGTCCAAACTATACAACCAAGATTTGGCTTTATCTTTTAAGGAAAAGGGGAATAACCTAAGTTTCAGCGCATCATCACTTAGGTTTTTAATTTTCAGAGTACTACAAACTTCCTCAAATTCCCTAACATGAAAATAGGGGTTCTCATTCTCCTTCCCTAAAAACATTGGGAGCATCTGTAAAGTCCCAGGTTTCAGTTCATTATTTGCCTCGGTTTCAGCTAACTTGATACAAGACGGACGAGAGGTCCTAGTTGGGTTTAGGAAAGCTTTCAAAGTTGTCATTTCTGGCACTACCAAAGGACTAGGAGTACTA
>NW_020639991.1:508-1000 GCF_003573695.1 Papaver somniferum
AACTACTAGGTTTTTCACTAATCAAACGACCTAGAGTGTTTCTTTTCCAAGCCCGTTTAAAAACTTCGGGCATACACTAGAAAAACAAAATCAAAAAGAAAAGCCCTAAAAAGGAAGGGATGTTTAATGCAAACACAAACAAGGCTGACTCCACCACAGCAAACCTACTGATTTCTAGCAAACAAAAAGCATGATGGCTCCACTTAGATTGTTTCTAGACCAACTTCTAATCCTTCGAACGGGAATTCGTTACAATTTAAGCAAACCCCTCTGGAATCAATCCGAGTTAAAGTAAGTTGAATAGAGGCGAGGGAAGCTCGGTGGAGCTTTGATACCCAAGGCCTCACCGGTATTACAAGGCGGCGCAGCTACGCATTCAACTTACAGAAACCGTCAAGAACTTCGAAGTATGCTTAAAAGAGTAACCAATATTTTTAGTTAGACTTTCCTGTTAAGCTCGTTACCCTATCAGTCTCGTTCTAGTCAAAATTT
>NW_020639992.1:0-314 GCF_003573695.1 Papaver somniferum
GGTTTAGGGGTGAAAAGTAGATACTTTGATAACATGCTATAATCGAAAAATAGAACTCTTTCATTTTGAAAAAAAAAATGAAAATAAAAAAATAAAAAATGATAAAAACATAAAAATGGAGATCATTTACCTTGAAATGTTGACTCATGTGCAAATATGTAATATTAGGAATCTTAGTCTAGAAATAAAGGCACTCCTGATTCTAGCACAATTTACATCGTGATAAGAAATTCGCACATGCACGATCTACCAATACATGTATAGCCTCAACCTTGAGGTGTTATATCGGAAGTTTTAGTTGCTTATCACTTTAG
>NW_020639992.1:325-860 GCF_003573695.1 Papaver somniferum
ATCTTCAAGGTGTTTGATAGGAAGTTACGATTGCCAATCACTTTAGAATACTGAACGAAACTTGACTAGCTTGTTCTTTGGTTGGTTGGGATAGAAGGTGGAGGTTACATTAAGAAAAACAACCATCGAATTTAACTGGGTGCATCAAAAAGGGCTACCTCTTGCTAAGAGTCATGTAATTTTTTGTTTCCTTTTGTATATGTATCAAAAGTGTTACCATGTTAAAAAAAAAGAAAAAAAAATGATGTATATATTCAAAAATAAAAATAAAATATATATATATATATATATATATATATATCAAGTATTTATCAATTACGTATGTGCCATGTAAAGACAACAGTTCTCTCTTGTTCCAAAAATAAAAGAGAATAGTCAATGTAAATAAGAGTCATGTAAAGAGTCATCTTTTGTGTTTTTGTGTTATAAGAAAGGAAGGGTGTATGCCATTGATGTACAACGCGAGTAATTGTGGAATACCTCCAACTCATTCGCAATTCTCGTAAAGTCCGGACAGCTAGCTAGATTTCGACCT
>NW_020639992.1:1044-1420 GCF_003573695.1 Papaver somniferum
ACTGTCTTGCACATGTCACATTTCATGGAATCTGAGCTTATATTTTGTCCTAGAACTTTGTAGGTACGTTCTAAGCAAACCTTCACGAGAATTCAACTCGTCCACTAGGGACACTTAGTGGTTTAAAAGTCTTATTGCATTCGCTAAATGCAATCGAGAGACCAGCGACAGTGGTATAGGTAGGATTTCCTTATTTTTGTTTTACTTGAGGACAAGTAAAATTCAGGTTTGGGGGTATTTGATGAATGCCAAATTTTGTATATATTTGCACCTTTTTATTGGCATTTAACTCATCATTTGTGCACTAACGCTCCATTTTATCCCATATTCTGTGTTTTCGTTGTTTTCAAGAATAAATACTTTTCTCAATTAATTT
>NW_020639992.1:1620-2044 GCF_003573695.1 Papaver somniferum
GGTTAGGTAATTTTCGAAACCCTAGTTTTGGAAATTAGGGATTTTTTTAGAACTCATTGTAACTATAAATTGAGTGTGTGGGTGTGAGTAGGATTCATGCCCGGATTAGCCGGTGCACCAAACAGTAGTTCATGTTTGATTCATTATATCCATTATGTTCTAATTTCATAGTTAGGGTTTAGATGAAACCATTAATCCATTGCTACATTTGGTTCGTGTATTGATATTGTTCTTGTTGTGCTATAATGTTTTGGATAAATATAATCTGAGCCTTCAGCATTTTGCTCTCACAGTGTATGCCATGTATCCATTGTAGTTAGAGTAACACTATGTTGATTGTGCTACAACTCATGCTTAATTGATTGTTGTTCGATCCTTTGACTAGTTGTGCCCTGAAAAGACAGTTAGTACTTTGGAGAAATAC
>NW_020639993.1:0-278 GCF_003573695.1 Papaver somniferum
TAAAAAAATAAAAAATGATAAAAACATAAAAATGGAGCTCATTTACCTTGAAATGTTAACTCACGGAGCGAAAAGAGCAAAGAAACGGCAAATACTCCCGCAGAAAGGCAGCGAAGAATGATGTTTGCAAGAGCCGGATCAACTAGAAGTGGGCTTGAAGAGGAATAATTGTCCTTAAAGAAGATATGGGCTTGGCATACCCAAGGCCCAAAACCCTTACCCAAATCCATTTCCAATATCCATACCCATTTCCATGAGAGCCGTCAGATTGGATCCAT
>NW_020639993.1:478-861 GCF_003573695.1 Papaver somniferum
CATGCCCGGATTAGCCGGTGCACCAAACAGTAGTTCATGTTTGATTTCATTATCTCCATTATGTTCTAATTTCATAGTTAGGGTTTAGATGAAACCATTAATCCATTGCTACATTTGGTTCGTGTATTGATATTGTTCTTGTTGTGCTATAATGTTTTGGATAAATATAATCTGAGCCTTCAGCATTTTTCTCTCACAGTGTATGCCATGTATCCATTGTAGTTAGAGTAACACTATGTTGATTGTGCTACAACTCATGCTTAATTGATTGTTGTTCGATCCTTTGACTAGTTGTGCCCTGAAAAGACAGTTAGTACTTTGGAGAAATACCTTAGTTGCGATTAGAATATCCATATCAGGGTTGTTTAATTATCTAAGTGATT
>NW_020639993.1:872-1256 GCF_003573695.1 Papaver somniferum
AATTAGAATATCCATATCATGGTTGTTTAATTATCTAAGTGATTGATCTGAGGTTAGTTTGTCTTGTGAGAGGGCAGCTAATACTAGGGTTAGGAATCATCTTAGTGACACTAAACTATCCTCTTGAAACTGCCCTGGATAGACGGAATACCACTGGTATCCATTATAAGAGACTAGAACATTGTTGAGATTGAATTGGATTGGTGTGGTTAAGAGGTGGATTCGACTGCCCTAGCATCATATTTATCTGCTTGTTAGATTACTTTTGTTTTCGTTTTTGTTATCTATGTTACTACCATCATCTCCGTCGTATCGACAAAACAAAACCCCCTTTTGTGCTACTCTTGTTTCGAATCAGTTATAGTTAAAACCATAGTTTCAAAT
>NW_020639993.1:1267-1886 GCF_003573695.1 Papaver somniferum
AAAAAAACCCCTTTTGTGCTACTCTTGTTTCGAGTCAGTTATAGTTAAAACCATAGTTTCAAATCTACACCCACCTTGTCCCTGTGGATCGACCTGTGCTTGCCCTGTGTTACATTGTGACACTGTGCACTTGCAGTTAGACATAGTCGTAGGTACTCTTTCAAGTCCTACCAACACGTTGTTGTATCCTGAAGACGTTATCGCTCTATACTAGCAGGCGTGCTGTCTAGGAGCCGTCCAATCTTTCGATTCTATATACAAATAATTACTGAAATTGCTCAGTATTCATGAGATGCGTCGTTGCCTCAGCTGAGAGACTACACATCTACATATACTCTGAGAGATAGCATTCTCAGTCAGATATTTTGCGGCATGAGCTTTCATGCTTTCCACGAGATACATGAGCCTCAATACTCAGCTGATTGCTGGATCAGGAGAATTACGATTAGGGTTTTACGATTTTAACCCTTGTTGAAAATCCACCATCTACAAGTGCATAAGATTTCCTTGCAATTGAACAACTCTCTAACTAGTTCATTTGAGTCATTTGAACTAGTTATGGTGAAGAAGAACATGGTTGATATGAGATGCTCATATAGCTAACCTTTTAGTTGACTAT
>NW_020639994.1:0-389 GCF_003573695.1 Papaver somniferum
TACGTTTTATTTCCCTATTGGAAACCTCTACTTGACCACTAGTTTGTGGATGATATGGGGTAGCTACCTTATGTGTAATACCATATTTCTTCATCAAAAGCCTAAAAGGTCCATTACAAAAGTGCGACCTTCCATCACTAATTATAGCTCGCGGTGTACCAAAACGTGTAAGTATATTATTTTTCAAGAACTCAATCACAACCCTATGGTCATTGGTATTACACGCAACCGCCCAATCCACTTAGATACATAGTCTACAGCGACAAGGATGTAAAGGTTACCAAAAGAATTAGGAAACGGACCCATAAAGTCAATACCCCACACATCAAAGACCTCAACAACTAAAATAGGTTCAAGGGCATGATGTTCCTACGGGAAATGGTTCCTAA
>NW_020639994.1:465-1000 GCF_003573695.1 Papaver somniferum
GGTTCAAGGGCATCATGTTCCTACGGGAAATGGTTCCTAACTTCTGGCAACGCTCACAAGTAACACAGTGACTATGGGAGTCTTTAAACAACGAAGGCCAATAGAATCCACACTGCAATATCTTAGCAGCAGTCTTCTTAGCACTAAAGTGACCACCACAAGCATGATCATGACAAAAGGAAATAATACTGGACTGGTCACTCTCAGGTATACATCTCCTAATAATCTGGTATGGACAATACTTAAACAAATAAGGATCATCCCAAAAGAAATGCTTCACCTCGGCTAAAAACCTAGAACGATCTTGTTTACCCCAATGTTGGGGCATCCGACCAGTAACAAGATAATTCACTATATTCGCACACCAAGGTGGTTGGGTAACAAAGAACAGTTTTTCATCGGGAAAACTATCCCTAACAGGAGGAGAATCATTAAGGGTATCCACAACAATCCTAGACAAGTGGTCTGCTATTACATTTTCTGCACCTTTTTATCTCTAATGTCTAAGGAAAATTCCTGCAACAATAGGATCCAT
>NW_020639995.1:0-216 GCF_003573695.1 Papaver somniferum
CAGCGACGTCTGTAACATCATTACAGTGTTGCAAATCTCTGTGTTATACAATTTCTCCAATAAAACACCTTTTTGAGCTATGGATTATTATTTTGAGCACGTTTTTTATATGAGGAGCTAAATCCCAACACTGGGATGATGGAGAAAGCCATATATCATACATGTGGTAATTATATTTAATTCTTTTTATGACTTTTTGCATTAATTTAATCGTTT
>NW_020639995.1:227-424 GCF_003573695.1 Papaver somniferum
ATTTTTCTTAATTAGTTGTGAAGTCGTATGATGATGTATGCTTGGTCTAAGTGCTTTTGATGCATCATGCTAGTGATTTACAGTTAATCTTTTTAAAATCTACCCTGGCAAAGAACTAGAGTCAATAAACAAGAGCTATAATTGTCTAAGAATTGATTTTTGAACCACATGGTATGAGGTTTGGTGGAATCCTGTGT
>NW_020639995.1:435-1000 GCF_003573695.1 Papaver somniferum
GCTATAATTGTCTAAGAATTGATTTTTGAACCACATGGTATGAGGTTTGGTGGAATCCTGAGTCTCAGTAATCTCTCGACATTGTGACAAACCTTGTGTATATATTTTCTTTATTTTTATTGTTTTCTATTATTAAGTCTGAAATTGAGTCTACACAAGTCCGAGTTGAACGAACTTTATTTACCACTTTAAAAACTACATCATATCACATATCTTGGCTTGCACACGGCACTGAGTGCGGAATAGACGATTACGGGTTGGATAGTCAACACGAGAAATGGACAATAGATTTCGAATAACATAAGAGACATGATCACTTTCATATCCTTCCTCCGCATATGCTTGTATATCTTCGATATTTCTATGAACATCTTCACTTTCTTCCTCATACATAACAGATTCTTCTTCGGTCATTAATGTACGCCCACTTCTACATTGATTTGATGTGTTCACTGGTTGCTTACACTTATAACACTTGTTTTCAGTTGGGTAGGCATAAGGGTTTGGAGGTTTTGACCTAATGGTTGGGCATTATTAGGTTGGGGTGGAGGTGGTGGAGCCTTCG
>NW_020639996.1:0-438 GCF_003573695.1 Papaver somniferum
GTACATAAATGCAATTTTTACTAGACGTATTGCCTTAGAACATATCAATTGCAATTACAATACATTTTTCAAACTTTTTCTGTTAAATATGAGTTTATAGTCTCAGAAATCAATTTCCGACTTATAACGAAATGTGTAGACTTTTTTGAGTTAACGTATGTAAAATTCAACATTTTAATGAACTCTTTCTTTTTATATTGGCTTTGTCTTTCTATTTGATTCAAGATAGAAGAAATTTGTTAGTATTTGGATTAGTTTTGCATGGTATTTCATCTTTCTAATATCGTGAAATTTGACTTCCTTCATATTTTCTTGAATCAACGTACATAGAAATTCAATATTTACTAGATGTATTGCCTTATAACATATTAATTGTAATTACAATACATTTTTCAAACTTTTTCTGTTAAAGATGAGTTTATCTAGTTTACAATTTAG
>NW_020639997.1:0-592 GCF_003573695.1 Papaver somniferum
TGTTGTACACGAGTTTTCACTCAAGCATACTAAAATTCATATAAAGTGACAGAGCTCTACTCAGATAGTTGCACTATGGACATCATATTCGGAGTCAAAACTAATCACATGGATAGATCAAGAAGATGGAAATAAAAAAACATATATGGTTTTGATGTTTACCAAGTGAAAGGCGTTTCCCATATCTGTCTGAAGGCCTCCGCCAAAATGAACCTATCCTAATGGATTGAGATACTAGTCTGACTAATATCAACACACTGGCATATAAAAGGGTACCAGTGGTCGATAACCTAACTCTAGGTCAACACAACTGGCATATACAAGGGTACCAGTGGTCGACTTTATTGAATTTATTCCTTTTGGTCAAATGGTCCGGTCTCAATTCTTCTTTTTTTCTCTTTTTTTTTCAACTTTTTTTTTTCATAATTTTTTTTTTTTTTGTAACTCAATCACTCTAATTCATCCTAGCATTGGTAACAACTTGAATCGTGGGCCCCACCTATCACTTAGAGAAACATAGTTTAAAAACAAAATAAAATAAAAATAGAAGTGAAAAGGACTCAACGAGATATGGTGAAACTATCATGTTATT
>NW_020639997.1:603-942 GCF_003573695.1 Papaver somniferum
AAAATAAAATAAAATAAAAATAGAAGTGAAAAGGACTCAACGAGATATGGTGAAACTATCATGTTATTTCTAACACCTGAGCTATGTGCTTTTATGAATAGACTCTTCTAGATGTTTCCATTTAATCAGATTGGTTCCTCAACTCCTAAAACCAAAATGTTTCCATCCACTTAGATTGGTTAGTGCCATCCTAAATACGCATAAATTTCTAGGCTCTGGAGTTTATTTATTGCAAAAAGGTGACAAAAAGCGTTTCTTCCCCACCCCCAAACTTAAATCTAACATTGTCCTCAATGTTCTAAAGATGAAATTAAAAGCATGAACAAGGAAAAACTATTA
>NW_020639998.1:0-273 GCF_003573695.1 Papaver somniferum
TGGCTCAAAAGATGATCAAAAGAGTGAAAAGGTATGAAACTTGAGTTTGTAACAATTATAATTGTTACAAAACTCGTTGTAACGAAAGAAAGAAAGTGAACTGTTGCAAACTTTATTAATTGTTGGAATAATTGTTACAAAACTGTTACAAGGAGTTTGGATTTGAAAGTTTAGGCCATGGTTTCTGCGACTGTTTTCAACTATCGAGTTCACTATTCACCTTCTTCCCCGACTGCAACTCGGCAGTTTCTCTGTAAATTTTTTTCTTTGTTT
>NW_020639998.1:473-593 GCF_003573695.1 Papaver somniferum
ATATTTCTCAACCGTTAGATCGAAAACTTAGCTTGTTATACACACTTGAACTACACGCCTCTAGGTTTGTTAACCGTACCCAAACGTGTGTATTGTTGGTTCAATAACCCGTCGGAATTT
>NW_020639998.1:604-1000 GCF_003573695.1 Papaver somniferum
ACCGTTAGATCGAAAACTTAGCTTGTTATACACACTTGAACTACACGCCTCTAGGTTTGTTAACCGTACCCAAACGTGTGTATTGTTGGTTCAATAATAGTCAACCAAAAGGTTAGCCATATGAGCATTTCATATCAACCATGTTCTTCTTCACCATAACTAGTTCAAATGACTCAGATGAACTAGTTAAGAGAGTTGTTCAATTGCAAGGAAATCTCATGTACTACACAAGACACGATTGAAGCAAAGATGATTTGATTCACTCGAATCGGTTCATGAACTTTATAGCCACGGTTTGCAAACTGCATTCCTTAGTCTTTATAAGTTTAAGTTCAGAAATCAATTTCAGATATATAACCTTTCTCAAGTTCGCAGGCTAGGTTCTCGGACTTAAGC
>NW_020639999.1:0-704 GCF_003573695.1 Papaver somniferum
AGTTTTCACTCAAGCATACTAAAATTCATATAAGTGACAGAGCTTTACTCAGATAGTTTCTTTACATCATAACCGGAGTCAACCAATCACATGGAAAGATTAAGAAGATGGATGTAGAGAAAAACATAGATGGTTTTGATGTTGACTAAGGTGAACCTATCCCAATGGACTGAGATACCGGTCTGACTAATATCAACACAGCTGGCATATACAAGGGAACCAGCGGGTAATAATCCTAACTCTAGGTCAACACAACTGGCATATACAAGGGCTCCAGTGGACTTTATTGAATTTATTCCGGTTGCTCTGGTCTTTTTTTTTTTTTTTATCTCAATCACTTATAAGAAAATAAAAACAGAAGGTGAAAAGGATTAACGAGATATAGCGAAACTACCATGTTTTTTTAAAAAAAAATTCTAACACCTGAGCTCTGTGCTTTTATGAATAGACTCTTTAGATGTTTCCATCTAATCAGATTGGTTTCTCAACTCCTATAACCAAGATGCTTCCATCCACTTAGATTGGTTAGTACCATCCTTAATAAACATAAATTTCTAGGCTCTGGAGTTTATTTATTGCAACTAAAAAGTTTCTCCCATACCCCCAAACTTAAATCTAACATTGTCCTCAATGTTCTAAAGATAAAATTAAAAGCATATGAACAAGGAGAAACTGTTACCATTTGAAGCAAAAGAGTTAAGGAA
>NW_020639999.1:715-1000 GCF_003573695.1 Papaver somniferum
TTAAAACCATATGAACAAGGAGAAATTGTTACCATTTGATGCAAAAGAGTTAAGGAAAGATATTACCGTATTGCATGAGATTGGATTACCTCCCAAGAAGTGCTAAGTTTAAAGTATTCAGCCAGACTAAGAAAGGATTAGTCACCTTATAGAATCATAAAGTAATAGCCGGAATAATTCCAGATCACCAAAACCAAATAGAGCTATCACAAGTAAAAGGAATCTGCACCATGCCAAGAAAGTTAACAAATAAAGCACACCCTTGTCTAGTTTCCTGTTTAAGAC
>NW_020640000.1:0-553 GCF_003573695.1 Papaver somniferum
ATCTGTATCACACAGAAAAGTCTATAATGATAGATAAATCTGTCTCCCACAGATAAACCTAAGAGTTTTGTTCCGTATTTTGATAAAATCAAGGTGAACAGGAACCAATCGATAACCCGAACTTATATTCCCGAAGAACATCCTAGAATTATCAATCATCTCACAATAATCTAAATCGTATAGTAGCGAAACTAGATATTGTGGAATCACAAACGATGAGACGAAGATGTTTGTGATTTCTTTTTTATCTTTCCATATCGGAGATATAATCTCAAGTCAATTATTCAATTGAACTCGTATGATAGAAAATGGCAAGATCAAATCGCTCAACTATAAATTCTCACCCTTTTTGTAGTGTGAACTACATATTAATTCTCGGAGGTGTGGGGATTAGTTTTTCCAGTTGCTAGATGTCTCCTTTATATAGTTTTCAAATCAGGGTTTGCAATCCAAGTTACCTTGGTAACAAAGCATTCAATATTCACCGTTAGATGAAAAACCTGATTTAACCAAGCTAATATCTTTCAACCGTTAGATCGAAACTTAGCTTGTC
>NW_020640000.1:564-1000 GCF_003573695.1 Papaver somniferum
AATATTCACCGTTAGATGAAAAACTTGATTGAACCAAGCTAATATCTTTCAACCGTCAGATCGAAACTTAGCTTGTCACACACAAATGAAATGTATTAAATTTAGGTTTGAGTAACCGTACCTAAATGTGTACACTTAATTGGTTCACAAATAGTTAACCAATGGTTAGCCATATGAGTACTTCCATATTAACCGTATTCATCTTCTTCACATAACTAGTTCAACTGACTCATAAGAACTAGTTGAAGAGTTGTTCAATTGCCCAGGTCTTTATGAATAGACACAATTGAAAAAAAATCGGTTTGATTCACTTGAATCAATTCATGAACAATATATCCATGGTTTGCAAAGATTGCATTCCTTATTGATTTATTGTTTAAGTTCATGAACTTCCGATTTGAGAAATATAACCAGCTTGGGTACGCGTACCATAGCT
>NW_020640001.1:0-460 GCF_003573695.1 Papaver somniferum
CAAACAATTGTGAACTCAGAACGCCTGAAAATTGGAGATGGAGTTGTGACTACAGAGATGCAAGAGAATGTTATGGCTTTCAAGGTGCAAACTGATCAACGCCTACTTAATAGTGCTTATGATCCCACCAAGTACTGCAAAACTTGCAGCAGACAAGGACACTCTGATGATGGCTGTTTTAAGATTATTGGATATCCAGAATGGTGGGGAGACATACCAAAGAATGGAAGAGGAGGAAGAACTGGAGGAAGAGGACGTACTGGAAGAGGAGGTAGAGGACAAGGAGGTAATCCTGTTCGTGCTCATAACCTGCATATTTCGGCTGCAAAGGATAGTGCTGGTACGTCATCAGCTGATGGAACGGGTCTAGTAGGAGTTACAGCAGCACAGGTTCAACAGGTGATGGAGTTTTTAAACTCAAGAAAGTCTGGTTCTCATCTACAAGGTAAAAAGAATGAAA
>NW_020640001.1:560-1000 GCF_003573695.1 Papaver somniferum
AAGGTAAAAATAATGAAATATCTTGGATTGTTGACACAGGAGCAACAAACCATGTTACGTATGAACTTCTTAACATGATAAGTGTAAGAGATATTAGGGCATGTTCGGTTGGATTGCCTGATGGAAAGTATGCATACTCTGAGAAAATAGGAACTGTGATTCTTCCTGGTGGATTGAAACTTGAAAACGTGCTTTATGTACCACAGATAACCTGTAACCTAATTTCAGTCACACAACTTATTGATGAGATGAGTTGTATTATTCAATGTACTAACAAATTATGTCTTATACAGGACCGGTCTACGAGGAGGATGATTGGAGTGGCTGAGAGACAAGGTGGACTATATATTTTTTGTGGTGTGCCGCATGTTGAAGTTATGGCTGTGCATGAAGATACATATGAGTTGTGGCATCAACGTATGGGACACCCTTCAGAGAAA
>NW_020640002.1:0-314 GCF_003573695.1 Papaver somniferum
ACAACAAACAATAAGTGATGCAAGATGCAGGAATGCACTATGCACGAATGCTAAGCTAGGCAGTAGCAGGAAAGCAATGCAGTATGCAATATGACAGATAATGAAGTTATGCTAAAATGCAAGAATGCAAAGAGAAAGAGTAAGATGAAACAACAAACTAGCAAAGATGACATCAAACTAGCAAGATGCAGAAAATGAGAGAAACAACACAGCGCCGCTACCGAGTCCCCGCCAGCGGCGCCAAAAACTTGGTGTGGTTTTAAAAGAACCTACAACTTAGACCTGCAAGTATACAGGGTCAGTTGTAGTGAGTG
>NW_020640002.1:514-1001 GCF_003573695.1 Papaver somniferum
TTGTACATCAATGGCATACACCCTTCCTTGCTTATAACGCAAAAACACAAAAGATGACTCTTTACATGACTCTTATTTACATTGACTACTCTCTTTTATTTTTGGAACAAGAGAGGATGGAATTGATAAATACTTGATTTTTTTTTATTTTTTTGAAAAAAATTATTTACAACATGGTAACTCTTTTGATACATAAGCAAAAAGAAACAAAAAATTACATGACACTTTGCAAGAGGTAGCCATTTTTGATGCACCCAGTTAAATTCGATGGTTGTCTTTCTTAATGTAACCTCCACCATCTATCCCAACCAACCAAAGAACAAGCTAGTCAAGTTTCGTTCAGTATTCTAAAAGTGATTGGCAATCGTGACTTCCGATAGAACACCTCAAGGTTGAGGCTATACATGTATTGGTAGATCGTGCGTGTGCAAGTTTCTTATCACTATGTGAATTGTGCTAGAATCAGGGTGCCTAAATATCTAGACTA
>NW_020640003.1:0-378 GCF_003573695.1 Papaver somniferum
TGGAAATATCGATTTGATTCTCGAGCTCAAAACAGAGCTACACGGACTGAACACACCCTGTACACGCTGTTGTGTGTGTTTTGGCTATGCATGGAAGTGATTAAGGGACGTTCGACGACTTACTAGGCGTGGGAGAGCTGAATTGGAGTGTGCAGAACCAATTCTAACGTGTGACAGAGTTAATTTTGGAAATTATCGTTACTATTGGCAGCGGAGAATAATCGGATTAAATGGAGAATATACGCAAGTAATGTTGGGATTTTTGGTCCTAAAACACTATAAATAGGCTCTTTGAGTCTACTAGAGAGGCTGTCGAGAGTTGGGAGGAGAAGAGAGGAAGCTGCAGAGGAAGAATCACGAATTCTCTCTGCTGCTGCT
>NW_020640003.1:578-837 GCF_003573695.1 Papaver somniferum
GATTTTTGGTCCTAAAACACTATAAATAGGCTCTTTGAGTCTACTAGAGAGGCTGTCGAGAGTTGGGAGGAGAAGAGAGGAAGCTGCAGAGGAAGAATCACGAATTCTCTCTGCTGCTGCTGCTGTTCGTAATGAAGATGAAGAACGGACCAACAGAAGCAGTCGTTTATAAACAGTGAAACGACTCGCGAACGTGGGTCGTAGGTGTGGGTCTTAGAGATACAGCAACAATAGCACTTCTTCTGTGTCGTTCATTTTG
>NW_020640003.1:891-1000 GCF_003573695.1 Papaver somniferum
GTCGAGAGTTGGGAGGAGAAGAGAGGAAGCTGCAGAGGAAGAATCACGAATTCTCTCTGCTGCTGCTACTGTTCGTAATGAAGATGAAGAGCATGAAGAACGGACCAAC
>NW_020640004.1:0-589 GCF_003573695.1 Papaver somniferum
ATTCTTAGAGAACGTTATATAGTTGTTATTCACAAACTATTTTTCGTCAAAGCAATTTTCAAAGTGATTGAAACATAACATGACTTTCGTCACTAGGTAAAGATAAATTTTGGATAAAGCGAAAGCTTACCAACACATATTTCGAGAAATAGATAGGCGACATAAACTCGGCTCGAAATACCAAGTGTGTATAATCAAAGTCTATATAGCAAAACGACTTTTGTCTCAAGATAGGAGATAGAGTAGATAGACTTTTGAGTGATAGATAAGTTCAAGTCTCCGCATACCTTTTTGTCGATGAAGTCCCACTAGTTCCTTGAGTAGTTCTTCGTCTTGTATGATGATCGTCATGGATTTATTGAGCTCAACTACACTTTCTATCCTGGTCCGAGACTTAGCTATAGTAGACTAGAAATCAAGACTTATAGTTTTGATCACTAACATTGACAAACATGCTTGAGATAGCAACGCATGCGAGTTCGACCGAGCAATGCTCTAACAATCTCCCCCTTTGTCAATTTTAGTGACAAAACTATCAATACATATGGAATACAAAAAAGATAAAGAAACTTAAGTAGCTCATATTCCA
>NW_020640004.1:600-1000 GCF_003573695.1 Papaver somniferum
CAGTTCTCTAACATAAATAACTAAGTTATTTATGAAGCCGCTATTCATAAAATATCGTATGTGTTCGATGCAAGTAAAGCATATCTTTTAAGCAAGAAGCTCAAAATAATCGATGTACATGAAGCATCGTTGTTTTAGAGCTCGATTGAATCAGTCGTGGATTGAGCGTCTTAAGAAGGTATCATGGTCGACCACCTTTGGGTGATCGATTGAGGACCGTATGGACGAGTTATCACTTGGCGATCGCTCCTTGTGGAGGAGGGGTGGCTGGTGATCACAATGCTACAATGTTGGCCTCGTGAAAATAAATCTACACCTTCCGACTAGGCTAGCGAAGTTGGATGGACGAGATGATTTGCGGAAGTTTCATATCGTCGTTGATGTAATTTAGGGTTTAGGG
>NW_020640005.1:0-342 GCF_003573695.1 Papaver somniferum
TGGATGATCCCATATAGATTGAATCGAACGGCTACGATGGAGAGGTATGTGGCGACCGTTGGATTATGAGATACAACAAAATTAACGACACCAGATGGAGTTAGGTGTTGTAGTGTTAAGCGGAAGTATCGAGGTTTGATGCGCAGGCAAATAAGCGACCGTAGGATCTAAATGTGATCTAATCTGAAGGCTTGGAATTTAGGTACTATGGTGTTTTGCAAGGACTTCAGATTTTGATGAACGATGAAGAAGCGACCATTGGATGATGAGATGGATCCGATCTAACGGCTGAGAATGGAGGCGGGTATGGATATAGAAAATGGGTTTGGGTAAGGGTTTTGG
>NW_020640005.1:542-912 GCF_003573695.1 Papaver somniferum
ATAGAGTAGATAGACTTTTGAGTGATAGATAAGTTCAAGTCTCCACATACCTTTTAGTCGATGAAGTTCCACCAGTTCCTTGAGTAGTTCTTCGTCTTTGTATGATGATCGCCATGGAGTCCCTAGACGTAATTTTTCTTGTATCTTTCAAGAAAACTTCATGCTTGATTACGTCTAGAAAAATGCAATGTATTTTCCAACCGTAACTTCTTACGGCTAGGTTCAATTTTTTACGATCTTTTTTTTCTCTAGGATAACCTAGACGTAATTTATCATGAACATTTTTTTTTTATAGATTGGCTTGTGTTACTAATCCATCAATACTGATTTTATAAGCGGAATTTCTTATAATTTGCAGGAATCCTGATAG
>NW_020640006.1:0-347 GCF_003573695.1 Papaver somniferum
GTGCTAGAATCAGGGTGCCTAAATATCTAGACTAAGACTCCTAATAATTACATATTTGCACAAGAGTCAACATTTCAAGGTAAATGAGCTCCATTTTTATGTTTTTTTTTCAATTTTTTTATTTTTTTATTTTGATTTTTCAAATTTTTTTTTTTTGGAATTTTTCAATTTTTTCAAAAAGATGGAGTTTTGTTTTCAATTATGGCATATTATCAAAGTATCTACTCTATACCCCCAAACCTAAACTAAACATTGTCCTCAATGTTTCAAAATATGAACAAAATTATAATACAACATATGAAGAGGATCATGTTGAGTAGAGAAAAAGGAAAGAGAATACCCGATTT
>NW_020640006.1:547-721 GCF_003573695.1 Papaver somniferum
TTACACGTGAGATTATTTTGGAAATAAAATAATTCTTTCTTCATTTGGGAGATTTTGGAAATAAGGAGAGTTTATTATTTCATTGGAAGAACGGGGTGGCAGTACTATTTGGGAAAAGATACTGATGACGACATCAACTTGTGTGAAAGTATTTCATAGAATAATTTATTTTGA
>NW_020640007.1:0-423 GCF_003573695.1 Papaver somniferum
GTTTGACTAGGCATCATAGCCAAACAAATCAAACTAGCATACGGTGTCTGTATAAACGTATTTAATCTATTGAGATGAAGATCTGCATTTGTAAAATGGAATATCATTTCGGGTACTTGGATACTAGAGGTATTGTTGTAACACAGGCTCAAAATTTCATTTGGGTCATCGGTGGTATCAAGATCGATAGCTGCTTTCACCAAGGATTCCAATTCATCGTATAATTCCTCATTCAATAGTGTTAATGTTGTTCCTGAATCGATAATAATATTACCTTCACTCCCAGCTTCAGTACTAAAATCAGTTGGTTTACTTTCAATTCTTGTGTTACCAACACTAATGCCCTCTAGCGTTAAGTAATAGTACGTCAAGGGATTTTTAGAAATTAGAGGAGTAGAAACAACACCCTGATTAGAAACTATA
>NW_020640008.1:0-373 GCF_003573695.1 Papaver somniferum
GGGAAGCTTGAGTTCAAGTTTGGACAAAGAAGCAGTTGGTTGATTCTGCTGATGATACAGAAGCGTGACTGCATAATTCTCACAGTTGGACAGAAGTGTTACTGGGAAATAGTAACAGAATGGGTGTTACAAATATTAGTGTTACAGTTGCAGAAGAACTGTTGCTGTCGAACTGTTACAGAAGTGTTACAGATTGTGAGTAAGTGTGACAATGGTGATATAACAGTAAAGAAGTGTGATAGTTTCTGTTAGAGGTGTTGCAGAAAGCTGTTCAACATGTTGGAAGAAGTGAAGTGTGGTTGAAGAGTTTGTGGCAGAAACTTAGAGATCCTACAAAGTGTGGCAGACTTTGTAAAGACGACAAGATTGTGAG
>NW_020640008.1:513-1000 GCF_003573695.1 Papaver somniferum
ACGAAGGGGACCGAAACGTCCTTAAACTACGATGGAACCTGTATGTTCTAAAACTACTAATGGGACTGCAATGTCCTTAAACTACGAATGGGACCGAAACGTCCCTAAACTACGAAGAGGACCGTAATGTCCCTAAACTACGAAGAGGACCGTAATGTCCCTAAACTTCCGAAGGGGACCGAAACGTCCTAAAACTACGAGGAGACCGTAATGTCCTTAAACTACGAAGGGGACCGAAATCGTCCTAAAACTATGAAGGGGACCGTAATGTCCTTAAACTACGAAGAGGACCGTAATGTCCCTAAACTACGAAGGGGACCGAGATGTCCTAAAACTAAGAAGATGGGACCGTAATGTCCTAAAACTTCCGAAGGGGACCGAGATGTCCTAAAACTATGAAGATGGGACCGAGATGTCCTAAAACTACGAAGGGGACCGAGATGTCCTAAAACTAAGAAGATGGGACCGTAATGTCCTAAAACTTCCG
>NW_020640009.1:0-709 GCF_003573695.1 Papaver somniferum
GATTGTGAAGCCAGACCGATACTACTTTTTCGTATTTGTGTGATCTGATCTTGCATATTCTATCGTACGAGTACAAGTGTAATAATTGTCTTGAGATTGATATCTCCGATAGGCAAGATATAAAAGTAATCACAAACATCTTCGTCTCATCGTTTGTGATTCCACAATATCTTCTTTCGCCGTGTCGATTAAGATTATTGTGAGGTGATTGATAATTCTAGGATGTTCTTCGGGAATATAAGTCCGTGTTATCAATTGGTTCTTGTTCACCTTGATTTATCAAAAGACGGAACAGAAACTCTTGGGTATTTCTGTGGGAGACAGATTTATTCAACCTATAGACTTTTTTGTGTGATACATATTTGTTTATCAAGTCTCCGACTTTGGGTCGTAGCAACTCTTAGTTGTGGGTGAGATAAGCTAAGAGAATCAAGTGCGTAGTATCCTGCTGGGATCAGAGACGTAAGGAGTACAACTGTACCTTGAATCAGTGTGAGATTGATTGGGGTTCAACTACAGTCTAGTGTCTGTAGCGGCTTAATACAGTGTGTGTTCAATCTGGACTAGGTCCCGGGGTTTTTCTGCATTTGCGGTTTCCTCGTTAACAAAATTCTGGTGTCTGTGTTATTTCTATTCCGCATTATATTTTTTTATATAATTGAAATATCACAGGTTGTGCGTTGTTCAATCAATTAGAATATCCGACCTT
>NW_020640009.1:720-1000 GCF_003573695.1 Papaver somniferum
TTTATCTTTGTAATTAAAATATCACAGGCTGTGCGTTAGAATGAATCAATTAGAATATCCTACCTTTTGGTTGTTGATTTGAATTGATTGAAACTTGGATATTGGTCTTTGGTACCATCCAAGTTATCTCTCTAGTATTTGATATAAAGACTCGCAGATTTCTTTTTGCTTGAGTATAAATCAAATCGAGAGATTGAGATATAAACTCTTTGATATACTTTTTATCTAGATTGAGTCTGACTGTCTAGTTGATTCTCTAGAAAGTATATTGGAGTTTGTC
>NW_020640010.1:0-273 GCF_003573695.1 Papaver somniferum
AAGCAGGGGGTCAGTCCACAGGGAGTGGGAGCATACAAGAGAAACCTAAGCTAACAATGGTGACAATGCACTATGGCAGTGAGCAAAGCAAGGTAAATAGCATGAACCAAGGGTGCAAGGTAAAGCAGCAAAGAAACAGCTAAGAAAACAGCAAGGTAAAGCAGCAAAGAACCAAGGCTTGGAAGCCAAGGGCCAGGTGAGGATTGTGCACTGACTTCAGTGCACAAAAGGCTTCAAAGTGCAAGAAAAAAAAGGCAAGAAAATAAACTGAAT
>NW_020640010.1:284-422 GCF_003573695.1 Papaver somniferum
GAAGTGACTGCAAAGGAATTGGTGGTTAAGCCAAGGCTTAGGATCCACCTTGTGTCCTAATCAAATGACATGTTTCTAGGTTGTGTTTGATCCTATGCATACATCTAGAAATAGAAGAATACTAAATTGCTCACTAGT
>NW_020640010.1:622-1000 GCF_003573695.1 Papaver somniferum
CCCCAAAATCAGTAGAACTAGGGTTCGGTGAAATTGATTTACCTACTGTTGATGAGATACTCGCTCCATCTCGTTGACCCACTCTTCTCCTGCTTCTTCTCGTTCCTCTCATGCTTCAATTGTTGCTTTAATCATCACTTATATCCCCAATTTCTCACCTAGGGTTTCAGTGAGCAGAGAGATGAGAAATTGGAGAAATTAGTGATGCTAAAGAGATGGTACGTGATGGTGATGATGGGCTTAGGTAGAGTAGAGTCGGGGAGAAAATAGTGGAGTGATTTGGGGTGAGGTGGTGATGATGGAGACGGACATGGTGGTGGTACGGAGTATGGTGGTTCTGCAGAGGGGGGTGATGGAGGAGATGGGTTCGATGGAGAA
>NW_020640011.1:0-577 GCF_003573695.1 Papaver somniferum
GTATATGCTCAAGTTGGTGTGAATTCTCTCATCCTTCTACGGAAATTTTTGATTTTGTTTGTGTGAATTTGCTAGTCACTCTTGTCGAATAAACTGAATTGATGTTAGCATATGATTTTTTATGTTTGTTTTGATGTTCTTATGAAGGATTCCATCTCTTTGGAACTGTTTTTCAAAAAAAAAAAATTGTTGTTGATATTCACATCTGGTGAAACTGTTTTTGGTTTCATCATTTTGTTCTGTAGATTATGGATTCTGTTCTCGCACTTGTATGTCACAAAGAAGATTGTTTAACTCTTCGTATTGGACTCCAAGAGTCTTTTGCTAATTTTAAGACTAGTATATGCTCAAGTTGGTGTGAATTCTCTCCTCCTTCTATGGAAATTTTTCACATGGTTGATTATCAGCAAAAGGTCATTCATTCTGATTTTGATCTTCAATGTTTGGCTCTATTTAGTATGTATAATAAAGAAGGGATTATGGAGTTACTCGTAAGTCACAAAGCTGAGAGTTCTTGTTCAATAAGTTCAGGAATTATAGCTTTTGATGACCAGCCACAAAGTTCTGGAATTATACC
>NW_020640011.1:588-1000 GCF_003573695.1 Papaver somniferum
ATAAGTTCAGGAATTATAGCTTTTGATGACCAGCCACAAAGTTCTGGAATTATATCTTTTGAGAAGTCACAAATTGATTATGATGTTCCAGATAAAATTAAGGAACCGTTGAAGTCTGCTCACTGGTTACATCTTTTTCAAGGAGTTGAACAGTTGTTTCCGGGAGGTGTTGAACAAGTTCGTTGTGATTTACAGAAGTATCACGCAGCAGCTGGTTATGAATACATGGTATATAGGAATGAGAAGTTGAGGATTGGTGCACGTTGTGCTAATAAGAACAAAGAGGAGAAATGTGACTGGCATTTATATGCTGTGTCTGTTGATGGTGTTGTAGGAAGTCCTTTTATTATCAAGGAACTAAATAATCAGCATACTTGTGTTGGTGGATTTGTTAACATGCCACGGATATCGA
>NW_020640012.1:0-247 GCF_003573695.1 Papaver somniferum
CTTGGCTCACACCATTCTTCCGGTTCTCTTGATCAACAAAGTTCGCAAACTTTGGTTCAAGGAATATGACTTATACATAAATGTGTTTCCACAACAATACTTATGTCCACTATTGGTCATGTAATATAAACTCTCATTTCAATCATTGAAACATTCTTAGAGGACGTTATATAGTTGTTACACCATTTCTCGTGAAAGCAATTTTCAAGATGATTGAAACATATCATGACTTTCGTCACATGGTAAA
>NW_020640012.1:257-508 GCF_003573695.1 Papaver somniferum
TGACTTTCGTCACATGGTAAAGATAAACTTGGTTAAAGCGAAAAGCTTACCAACTCATATTTCGAGATATAGATAGGCGAGGTATACTCGGCTCAAAATACCAAATGTGTATAATCAAAGTATATATATATATATAGCATACGACTTCTTGTCTCAAAGAGTAGGAGATAGAGTAGATAGACTTTTGAGTGATAGATAGGTTCAAGTCTTCACATACCTTTTTGTCAAGAAGTTCCACCGGTTCCTTGAGT
>NW_020640012.1:519-2464 GCF_003573695.1 Papaver somniferum
TAGAGTAGATAGACTTTTGAGTGATAGATAAGTTCAAGTCTTCACATACCTTTTTGTCAAGAAGTTCCACCGGTTCCTTGAGTAGTTATTCTACTTGTATGATGAATCTCCATGAAGTCCTTGAGCTCAACTACACTTTCTATCCTAGTCCGAGACTTAGCTATAATAGACTATAAATCAAGACTTATAGTTTTGATCACTAACATTGACAAACATGCTTGAGATGGCAACGCATGCGAGTTCGACCGAGAAACGCTCTAACACCACGAGCATTTATAGGAAGGTTGTTACGCATAACATATCCTTAGACACCATCGGTAACCTTTGATGAAAGCCTCTGCGAGACCATGGGGTGAGGATGTTCTACACTGGCCCTATTAAACATGTAATATTCATCAAGTACTTTTAATATAAATTTCTATCATTGAAAAGGTTGGTGAGTCTTTAAATTGTATAATATGTTCTAGTATTGTTTCAAAAACGTATTATTTCTTGTTGTTAGAGCATAACTCGGTTGAACCCACCAAGCAATGGTATGTCAAGTTTGGTTGTCATACTTTAGTGAATCAAAACTCATTTAAAGAGTCGCTTGATTATATACTAGAGTCAACTTCGTATAGGTTAGCTTGAAAGTATTAGGATATGAGACATTACAAGTATTACGTGAAGACTTGAAGAATGTGAAGAAGTAAGGAAATACAACGACGACATCATCCTTCCACTTGAGGTTAGTAATATTTGACTTGAACTGTTTCATTGCCTAACGTATCTTTCAAGTCGTGCATATTGAAAACATAACTGCGAAGATGTGAATGATTATACTCTTGTTAGACATAGTATTAAGGAATACAATACGAAGTATAACGCTTATCTTTTGAACTTCGTTATAAGACATCGACATGATCGTATGAATGCTATTGTAATTATGTATGGGTATGAGGTGAAGATTTCATCCTAGGAAACAATGTTTTACATTCGTTTAAATGAAGTAAATTCATAAACTTGTATTGCGAATCGAAAGGGAAATCGCTAGGCTTATTAGTATTGTTATTCATTGCAAATCTTTTGAATTACCAATATGTGTGTTTAGTATAACCGCTCATGACTTGGTTATGTTCTTGGTAAAACTATTTACAAGGCCTGGATTTTGTATTGGTATGACTTTTATTAGTGAAACCGATCTTAAGTAATCATCTGAGATGGTATGATCGATTTGTTGTAATTGGTATGACCAACTGATCGAATTTTAGATAGTGGTAAGAAGGTTGTCGTTCACTCGGTCTTGTAGACATTGGTTTTAAGATTTAAAATAGAAAAAAAGAATTAAAGATAAAGTATATATATACAAATGATTATATCAATATCGGTAGAATCTGGGACTCATGATTTCACTTTTTTTTCGTATTCGAGTGGTTCAGAAATTAATCCTCGCAATTATAGCTCAAAAAAAAATATTTATTGACTCTTAATATTTGCCAAGATCGATTTTGAAAGCAGTGACCGTAAATCTAAAGCATGAGGACATCAAACCATTTAAGTTAAGCATGACCCATCAATTGAAATAACAATCATTCAATAAAAATCATAAAACGATTAATAATTAGTGCAAAAAGTATATAAAGAATTAATTTGATTTACCACATGGATGAAATACAACTTCCTCCCTTGTCCCAGCGACGGATTTTAGTTCTTCATTATAGGTGAAAAGAATAAATAAGAAAAACTAATCCTAAACTCTGTCTCGGTACCGGCTCCCCAACTCCACCTGCAGCTACCCTATCACCTCTGCTCGGTACCCAAACTCTCGACTCCCTTTAGAGACTTCCTATACCTCCTTTTATACCACACCTCCTTTTTTTCTTCTCTCCCAAGTCTCGGATTTATTTCACAGAAAGTTACGGATTTTTTCCCTTTTCTTCTCTGGTTTCCGTCGTCAACCCTCTTC
>NW_020640012.1:2475-3000 GCF_003573695.1 Papaver somniferum
TTCACAGAAAGTTACGGATTCTTTCCCTTTTCTTCTCTGGTTTCCGTCGTCAACCCTCTTCTTAGGATAGAATCAAATCCAACAGGTGATATTCTCTTCCCTTTCTGTACGTATTTACTAAAAATAAATCAACTTCCCATAACTTCTCTGTTGCCCTGTTTTCACGAGAACCACATCACAACTTCTCCTGGTTCGATTCAATCTCTACTACCACCCCTGTTTTGTAGCAACGGGCTAATTCGAGTCATATCCATGAAAATATCCAGCAAAATCCACGTAACTTTTCAACAGCAAAAACCTGAGATTATATCACTTTCCTGTTTTGCTTCATACTAAAAGTCCAGCCCAAGTTCATCGAATAAAACACCCATACACGCGCTGTTTAGTCCACTGAAGCCTAACCCAAGAGACTTCAGCGGTTGAATCTCTCCATAATCGTTCCAAAATCAAACCCTAAAATATGCTCCGCTGTAAAAATAATTCCTGCCAGAACTTGAATTTGAATTCTTGAAGATGACCTCCCCT
>NW_020640013.1:0-467 GCF_003573695.1 Papaver somniferum
GTTGTTTCCATGTCTTCTGTTCTTCTTGAACAAGAGTGAGATAAAGTCTTTGTATTGGGGATCACAAAGCCAAATTGAATTAAATCTTCGTGATTGATTATACAACTTGTAATCTAGGTTTTTCACCTCTTGTCTATTCTAAGGTTTTCTCTTCTGATATAAAACCATTCAAGAGTTGTTGATCATAAACCCTAGGTTTTGATAGATTTCAGTTTCCGATCGTATACCAACACTTGTTAGTCGAAATCGGAGACTAAAAAGAAGAACTTTTATTGAGGCATCTCGTAAAAATCCTTGAGAAGTTTTACACAACATATCTCTTGATTTATTCTAGTTGTTCTTGTTGTAGAGTTATTAGGTTTCTCTTCCTTTTATTGAAGAGTATAATAATCCCTAATCTACAAGTTTGTTTTGATATTACTTTTACCTAGTAATTGTTTTTATCAAAATAAACACAAGATTTCCAA
>NW_020640013.1:478-1000 GCF_003573695.1 Papaver somniferum
TATAATAATCCCTAATCTACAAGTTTGTTTTGATATTACTTTTACCTAGTAATTGTTTTTATCAAAACAAATACAAGATTTACAAAACCTTGATTGATATCTAAAGGGAAATCAAACCGGTGTTTTGTGCAAACAAAATATCGAATCGTATCGATCGTGTTGTGGTATCTTCTAAAGAGAGCCTCGAGTTCTGCTAGAAGATTTGTGTGAAGAATTTCTAAAGAGAATCGGTATTCTGCTAGGAATTCTATAAGTGCTGAAGAAGGTATTACATATAGTTTGAATAGGTAGTAGGAAATTGGTGTAACAGCTTATAATCAGTGTGTGTTTATTCTTGACTAGGTCCAGGGGTTTTTCTGCATTTGCGGTTTCCTCGTTAACAAAATTCTGGTCTCTGTGTTATTTCTTTTCCGCATTATATTTTATTTATATAATAAAAATATCACAGGTTGTACGTTACGATCAATCAGTTCTTAGGATTGTTGAGTGAATTGATTGACACTTGAACATTGGTCTTTGGTA
>NW_020640014.1:0-419 GCF_003573695.1 Papaver somniferum
ATCTACCTTGGCAAAAAATAACGAGTCAATATTTATTATGTTATGAGCTATAATTGTCTGGAATTGATAGTTGAACCACATGAATATGAGAATCGGTGGAATCTTGAGTCTCAGTACCTCTCGATATCGTGACAGTATTTTGTATATATTTTCTAGTATTAAGTCTAAAATCAATCTCTACAAGTCTTTGAACGAACTTTATTTACGACTTGAAAAACTACATCAATTTTGGCGCCGCCGACGCGGATTTGTATTAGGTTTTAGGTTTTAGATTTATTTTATTTCTTTTAGAATTTTTGTTCTCTTTTACGCCTTTGGTATTTTTTGATTCTTTTCAGATTTCGAGCGAAGCTACAAGGAAAGAAAAAGTGCTATAAAAGGAAAGCATCGCCAAAGAAGGAAAGAAAAGAGGAATCCGA
>NW_020640014.1:430-1000 GCF_003573695.1 Papaver somniferum
TTTCGAGCGAAACTACAAGGAAGGAAAAAGTTCTATAAAAGGAAAGCATCGCCAAAGAAGGAAAGAAAAGACGAATCCGAAAGGAGTGAAAAAGAAGATTTTGTATATAGTTATTTTGGTTTATTTTTAGAAACTGTAAATAGGGTTTTATTTTTTGTAATTTTTCTTTTTATTTTTGGACACTTTTTGGACTTTATTCTTGGACTGGGACATTATTATTTTTAAACCCTACGGAAGGGTTGGTTTAAATAAAAACTGTGTGCAGAGAACGACGGTGATTACGATATCGCCTCGGCCCTCGAGTTCGTACATGACATACGAGTCGTGGCCGAGTCGACTTCAGCGGTTCTTCGCCCGTCTGGTACGGGAGGTAAGTTTTTCGAAACACCCGCGAATCACCTGTCAGCGGGTTTACTGTATTCCTTCGTTTGCATATATGCTAAGGACTTGAAAACGGCTGCTTTAATTTCCTAGTAAAGGGCAAGGACTGGCCATACAAGATAAGGTTTCGGATTTCATCACCGTTCTCTTCTTTCCCGCCTTAGGAAAACGAAACCAAACGCGAACCTA
>NW_020640015.1:0-511 GCF_003573695.1 Papaver somniferum
AGACATATAGTTTTGACAACTAAACTTGACAAACATGCTTGAGATAGAAACACATGCGATTTCGACCGAGAAATGCTCTAACAATCTCCCCCTTTGTCAATTTTAGTGGCAAAACTATCAATACATATGGATTACAAAATAAATAAAACTTTGTAGCTTCTCGACCACATGGTTGATCTTCTTGGTGCTTCAACATTACTCGAAAAATTCGTCTTCTCCAAGCACTCCCATGATTCCATAGATTTTTAATTCAGCATCATAGTTGTTGAAGATCCGTAGCCATAACAATGAGAAAACAAAAGCTCTCGATCATTGTTATACAGTGTCATAGTATTATTACACAGTATCAAAGTTCTTATATCACAACTTCGACAACAATACTATGGTGATATGTATCACTCCCCCTTAGTCAATAATTTCATCTCAACATGAAAACCACTCCCCCTTACATAATGATCCCTAAAACACGTAAACCATATGTATTTGCAGTGTGAACTACATATTAATTCTC
>NW_020640015.1:522-1000 GCF_003573695.1 Papaver somniferum
GGAAACCACTCCCCCTTACATAATGATCCGAAAACCATATGTATTTGTAGTGTGAACTACATATTAATTCTCCCCCTTTTTGTCAATAAAATTGGCAAAGGTACGAAAACGGGATCCTAATGAAATTTCCACGGAGATGCTTCAAGACTAAAGAAAAGTACATATCAACTTTGTTTAGCTGCAATCAAATAGCCGAAGCTAAATGCATTCATCAAGGAGTTTATAAAGATACAAGATAACTCCTAAAATATTCCACAGCCGCACTCCCCACAAAGATATGGAAATTAAGCGTAAGTTCAAAAGAACTCTCCCCCATTTGATGTCATTTCTGAAAGAACAACAAGAGTGACCTTACTTTTACAAGAAAAGAAGGATTTCTTTGGACATAAAAAACCACAAAAGAAATGATTTTGTATCCAAAATTCTCAATTAAACTAATCACAAGAACCCATGATTAATTTAATCGGAATACACAACC
>NW_020640016.1:0-105 GCF_003573695.1 Papaver somniferum
GAGGAGGACGACGAGAGTGACTACGATCAGGTATATTTTATTGTTTTTGAGTTTTTGCAGTTGCTTGTGTTATTTAGTGTTGATTTGATTTTTGAAATAATAATT
>NW_020640016.1:116-335 GCF_003573695.1 Papaver somniferum
GGTTGATTTGATTTTTGAAATACTAATTTCAGTGTTGAAATGATCTGTGGTAGGTCCAAGAGGACGACGATGGTGAAGATGAGGAAGATGACGGACCTGAAACAAAAAGAGCTGGGGCTATGCAGATGGGTGGTATAGATGATGATGAGATGCAAGACGCGAATGAGGGTATGACTTTGAATGTCCAAGACATTGATGCTTATTGGCTTCAAAGGAAGA
>NW_020640016.1:346-528 GCF_003573695.1 Papaver somniferum
GGCTCTTGCTAATGACACCATTAGTCGTTTTCTGAAGGAGGATAGTGCAAGCCGTGAGATTTTACGAGAGCAAATAGAGTTTGTCAAGAGCAATGATCTCAAGGAGTTGTTACCTTATGGGTTTGCAATTCATCATGCTGGTATGTCGAGAGCAGACCGTGATATTGTCGAGGAAATTTTTG
>NW_020640016.1:539-749 GCF_003573695.1 Papaver somniferum
TATTGACCCCCAACAGTGCCAGACACTTGCTGAGGATGTACTTAAAATGCTTGCTGAAGGTGGTGACAACAGGGAAGTAGAGCGGAATCTCCTGGTGATTTTGGATTTTGATAAGTTTGAGCTAATCAAGGTGCTTTTGCGGAACCGCTTAAAGATTGTGTGGTGTACTCGTCTTGCAAGGGCAATAGACGAGGAAGAGAGGAAGAAGAT
>NW_020640016.1:760-1000 GCF_003573695.1 Papaver somniferum
TGTGATCATCAAGGGTACTCAGATATACAATCCCGAGAAAGGAGCGTGGACTGAATTAAGTCCTCTTGACGTCATGCAGATGCTTGGTCGTGCAGGGAGGCCTCAATATGACACATACGGGGAAGGGATAATCATAACAGGACATAGTGAACTGCAGTATTATCTCTCGCTCATGAATGCACAACTTCCTATTGAAAGTCAGTTTGTGTCAAAGCTGGCTGATCAGCTAAATGCTGAAAT
>NW_020640017.1:0-161 GCF_003573695.1 Papaver somniferum
TGATGTTGTTGCTGCAGCCGTGCTGCTACTTTCTTCTTCTCCCTGCTGCTGCTGCTACTTCTTCCTGCTGCTGCTGGTGCTTGGGCCATTGCTACAGCCAGCCTCTGGTGCTGCTGTTGTTTTCCTTCTGCTATTGTTGAGTTGCTGGTCTGAGCTTGTTG
>NW_020640017.1:274-520 GCF_003573695.1 Papaver somniferum
CCTAAACCCAAACCCAAATTTTTTGGGCTTGTAATTTTTTTGGTTTGTATTGTTATTCTCTTTTGGGCTTGTAATTGTAATTATCTTTTTGGGCATGTAATAATTATTTTAATTTTAATTTTTTAATTTATTTATTTTATTTGGGATTGTAATAATTTTAGTTTTATTTTTATTTTCTTTTTTTTGTGGGTTTGTAATAATTAGTTTTATTTTTATTTCTTTCTTTATTTGGGCTTGTAATTTAGT
>NW_020640017.1:720-1000 GCF_003573695.1 Papaver somniferum
CACCAGCTCCCTCCTTGTCCCTGTGGACTTCCCCTGCTTTTCATTATCTACTATCTGACCCTGTATACTTGCAGGTGTAAATATAACCATAGTTTTAGGTTTAATTCCTTAGCTATCAATTACAAAAGCATATTTCCTTGAAAAAAATGGACGGTCTTTCAGATTTTGCGAATGCTACGTCCTTATGAAGGACGCCTTCGACGAGTACAATCCGAGGAGGTTATATAGGCGCGCACCATAATAGGTCTCGTTATGCTACAGTTCAATGAAGCTGAAGTTG
>NW_020640018.1:0-1868 GCF_003573695.1 Papaver somniferum
CGTAATATGAACCTATAAATCAATTTTTTTTGATTGAATTTCATTGAATGCTGCATATACATCAATGTTTATTTTATATGCTTTTAAAAAAGACGCCATTCCTATATAAACATCCTCATGTTTAGTTTCTAAGGTAAAATAAAAATAACAACAAAATTCTGTTTTACATTCCAATGTACGATTCGATTTTTCAAAACGAAAAAGGAATTACTTCTCGCTTTGCGATTCCAAAATCTCAGGCAAGCCTGGATGAAGAAGCATGAAAAGGTGTCTAGGGTGCAACAAGCTCTTTGCTTAGCGTCATCTTACAATAAAAAAAGTTTAAACATCAAGACATATTATCGAATTATTTAGAATGTGGGAACAAAAGATAATTGTATCCAACCAACCAATTGAACAAAACAATACCCAAAAGAAAACCAAGCTAAAATCGAAACTGAAACTCCTCTCTCTTTTCTTCTCTAGTCGAGTTTCTTTGCAGGGATGGATCCGAGATTTTTCCGTAGAAAGGAAAAGCTAATTTCTCTTTCTACTTATCAACCATTACAACAAAAAAATTAAAGAAAAAATTTCAAAGAGAATGTATGCTAAATTTCTTAGCAATTATTTTCAATATTCACATCCAAAGAGTGCAGAATTAAGAAATAAGAAGAAATAGAGAGCTTCACACTACCATTAAACTATTGAAGCACACAATTAAATGATATATTAAAGATACTAACAATCAAGAAATCAATCAGTATTTCCCCTAAATCACTTCTCATTCAATTTTCGAATTTTAAAGAACTTATATTTCATAGAATTTAAGAAAATATTAATCTTAATCAAAAAATAAATAAATATTTTAATAATCAATCAAGCAACTAACCAAAGTAGTCGAAATTGTTCCTCGGTGCTACTCGGTTGGGAGCTTAGAGCGAGGAGGAATAAGTTCGGACTTGGAAATCGCCAAAACTCAGTTTAATACTCGGAATCTCTTTATTAATAATTTATATATTGCTCCTCATAAGTCATGATTTGTACCTAATTAAATTTAAAGTTTTAAACTATCATGCAATTAAATATGTAATATAGTTATATTGAACGTATTTATCATGTATTTAGAGGTTTTCCTATTTTATAAATCCTATATAAGGGTTAATAAGATTTTATTTTTTGATTTTAGTGCATGCAAAGGCAACTCGGAAAAATCGTTAACTCGTTTTGATAAAAAATCAGTCCAAATCGGCCTTAATCGCTAAAATCGGAAAGGCCTTGGAATCGGAAATCACCTCGGTCATATAGCCTATAGCGATTACTCATCGAGTAATCGGCCTTGGAGAGCGATTTTGACTACACTGCTTGGGATTTCAAATATGAGAAAATAATCTTCTTCACAACGTCAATGTCAAATTTCTAACTCAACTATTAAAGTTCCTTTAGTAATTATGAAATTATAATAAATAATTGGAGTAATAAAGATAAGCGAGAAAAAAAAATACCTTCAATCATAATCCCTTGATTAAGCATACTGTGAAGATGATGAAATTGTTATGATGGTATATGTTGCTATTTTGATTTTTTTTCTTTCTTTTGAAGCATATTTTGTTTTGTTTTCCACACTCTATTTCGTTATTCTTTCCGGTAACACAATCCCAAAAACAAAAAGGTAAAATAGTTGTGTGATAACGAGTTACGTGTACTAAAACAACCATAAAAGAGAACGTGTTCAAAATAGAAAAGTTAATTGTTGTGAGATAACAGAACGTACTTACTAAGAACCGATCACGACTCATAACACATGACGATGCCCCACGTAAATCTATCACTTTAACAAGCTAACAACTAATTTGAGGTATTTTATGGGTGGCGAGGTATGATCCCCCCCC
>NW_020640019.1:0-302 GCF_003573695.1 Papaver somniferum
AGATAGTGTTACAAAGAAGATGGTGACATTTACAAGGCAAGGCAGTGAATTTACAATGGAACAACAATGGCATATACAATGGTATTTACAGGGCAGTGATAGTTTCAAAATAAACAAAACAGATGCAAACCAAGGCTGCAAAATAAACAAAACAGATGCAAAGCAATATGGCAAAACAGTAAAGAACCAAGGCTGTAAGCCAAGGGCAGGGAGGAGTTTGTGCACTGATTTCAATGCACAACAGCTACAATTTGCAAGAAAAACTGAACAAGATGGCTAAGAAATTTAACTGAGCAGGGAAT
>NW_020640019.1:502-846 GCF_003573695.1 Papaver somniferum
CGTTTCGAAGCCATATCAGCTCGGGGACACCACCCACTGGAGATAGGGTGGGGAGACTCAGACAGAACAACTAAGAAATAGAGGAATGACGACACACTGCGAGGGAAAAAGAAAAAAAAAAAAAAGAACCAAACCTGTGAAAGCTGAAACTTGGCCGCGAGTTTGTTCTAACTCAGCGCGAACATCAACAAGCTCTGAACGAAGACTGGCCTCCGCTTCACCCAGCTTTTCTTTCTCCTTGAGGCTTTTCTTCAGCTCTTCTATTTCCACCTCAGCCGCAGATAATTCCTTTTCTCTGTGACGAAGCTTAGCCTCGAGCTTCAGAGATTTCGCTTTGAAGAACT
>NW_020640019.1:857-1000 GCF_003573695.1 Papaver somniferum
TTTCTTTCTCCTTGAGGCTTTTCTTCAGCTCTTCTATTTCCACCTCAGCCGCAGATAATTCCTTTTCTCTGTGACGAAGCTTAGCCTCGAGCTTCAGAGATTTCGCTTTGAAGAACTGATACAACACGTGGTTACAATGCTCA
>NW_020640020.1:0-354 GCF_003573695.1 Papaver somniferum
ACTTTAGGAGATTAGGGTCGACATACTTGTTTAAGGAAGATCACCACTCTCATTGTGGTCGGATGTGTAAGTCAAATCTGATTGACTTAGAGGATCCTCAATTATTCAGGTTATTATTATGTGCTTCTAAGTTTTTATTTGAGTTTTTCCAGACTCTAGAACCTGAACATTTGGATCTACCCTATGAGGAAATGCAACCCATGAAAATATTTTATTTGTACCCAGTTATAGATCCTGAACCTGAACCACAGCTGGATGTAGTTGTCTTAAACAGGAAACTAGACAAGGGTGTGCTTTATTTGTTCATTTTCTTGGCATGTTGCAGATTCCTTTTACTTGTGATAGCTCTATTTG
>NW_020640020.1:554-1000 GCF_003573695.1 Papaver somniferum
ATTTTGTTTTAAACTATGTTTCTCTAAGTGATTAGGTGGGGCTCACGATTCAAGTTGTTACCAATGCTAGGGTGAATTAGAGTGATTGAGATACAAAAAAAAAAAGAGACCAGACCATCAGACCAACTGGAATAAATTCAATAAAGTCGACCACTGGAACCCTTGTATATGCCAGTTGTGTTGACCTAGAGTTAGGATTATCAATCACTGGTTCCCTTGTATATGCCAGTGTGTTGATATTAGTCAGACTAGTATCTCAGTCCATTAGGATAGGTTCATTTTGGCGGAGGCCTTCAGACAGATATGAGAAACACCGTTCACCTAGTAAACATCAAAACCATCTATGTTTTTCTATATCCATCTTCTTGATCTATCCATGTGATTAGTTTTGACTCCGGATATTGATGTCCATAGTGCGACTATCTGAGTAGAGCTCTGTCACTTCA
>NW_020640021.1:0-384 GCF_003573695.1 Papaver somniferum
ATTAGAAACCCATCCTCTGGTTGATGTGGTTTGCCCAGGCTATGATACCCAGATTGACTTTGTTTTCCCACCAAATAGTTTTCTTCCAACTGTGGGAACGTTTCAAATGAGTCGAATATTAAGTTCTGAGACTAAGCCTAAGTACTTTAGGTTAATAGAATCAACACATTTTCCTAAGAATGACCACTACTCTCACTGTGGTCAACTATGTAAGTCATATTTGATTGACTTAGAAGATCCGCAATTATTTAGGTTATTACTTCGTGATTCTAAGTTCGTATTTGAGTTTTTACAGACTCTAAAACCTAGTGATTCGGATCCCATCTATGAAGAAACGCAACAAATGAAAATATTCTATTTAGACCCTTTCATAGAACCTGAACC
>NW_020640021.1:584-946 GCF_003573695.1 Papaver somniferum
CTCAGGTGTTAGAAATAACATGATAGTTGCACCATATCTCGTTGAGTCATTTTCATTTCTTTTTTTCATTTTATTTTTTCATTTTAAACTATGTTTCTCTAAGTGATTAGGTGGGGCACACGATTCAAGTTGTTACCACTGCTAAGGTGAATTAGAGTGACTGATAAAAAAAAAAAAACCGGACCAGTTAGACCAATCGGAATAAGTATTAACACTTGGATAGCAATATGCGTGTGTTCTCGCTGTTTCCGTCGCCTAAGCAAGCGTGGAATGCAGGACCCGTGGGAACTATCGTGTAATCTGCTGACAAGAAGCATGCGCTTGGATCAAAAAGATCTATTCATGCCGTTAAGTTAAAAAAA
>NW_020640022.1:0-334 GCF_003573695.1 Papaver somniferum
TTTTTCCGACTTCTTCTTGGATGTCTTTGCATACCACCATAGTTTCGTTATTACTATAGGTGTGAGAAAAACACCCAAATTCGCATATATCATCCGACTTGAGCCGCAATTCGGCGCGTGGACACCCGATCCATCTTTCGGCAGTTTGGATACAAGTGGATTTTTAGAACACGCCGTTTTCACCGTGGAACATCAACTATCCGTTGGACACCGAATCTTAAGATTTTTGTTGGTATTATACAGACGTGCGAGCTCGCACACACATATGTGTATGTGAATATATATATATATATATATATATATATATATATATATATATATATATATATATATA
>NW_020640022.1:384-1000 GCF_003573695.1 Papaver somniferum
TATATATATATATATATATATATATATATATATATATATATATATAATTTCCTATTAATTGACAATCTTACTGGACATACCCATGTTTATGTATTTAGACAAACCATTTATTATTTTTGATAATCAACGAATTTTTTTATTAAAAGATCAGTGAGTCACTAAACAGTGACAAAAAGATATAAGAAAAGAACAAAAGAAACCAATGATTTTAACTGTGTAAGACATCATCCCAGTTATAAATGATAGTTGAAAGTGAAATATTTGTGAACAAATTAGTGTGTATAGACCAGTTAAAGAGAGAATACTTCGCTGCAATTGTTTTGCAGACCTGGATCTATAGTTAAAAATGTTATCATTCATCTCCTTCCACACATTCCACCAGATTGCAAAGGAAACTATACCCTATTATCTTCTAGCTATTATACTATTCTTCTTTGGACCCCATTCCCACATAGCATGTCTTACACTATACGGCTGCACCCAATTAACACCAAAACTGTCTAAAAAGTAATTTCATACTTGTTTTATGTAAGTGCGGTGAAAAAGAAAGGTGTGAATTAGATTCATTCTCAAATTGGCATTGCAGATACCTGATAGACACATTTTTGTGTCTATT
>NW_020640023.1:0-567 GCF_003573695.1 Papaver somniferum
ATCAGTTTTATCCTTGTGATAGAATTGGATTGATCAATTGAGTAGATCGGCATCAACACAATTATTTGGATTAAGAGTGTTGATTGCAAAATCTTAACGATTACTTAGGTAATTGAACATAAGATAGATCTAAGGACCTGACGAAGGAGTTTATGTTAAGATAAATATAAGATCCTTTGTCCGACTCATATCACTTGGTTGAAAAGAGTTGATACCAAACATATTTGTTGTTCCTTTACTGTTTGGAATACGAACCAAAGGAATTGATCCAAGTACGTGACGTATTTATAAGTTGGAGGCGTGGGAATACATACGGAAATAGGTGAACTATAGGTTTAGTTGTTTGGTCTCAACTATACGAAGTTGGTGTAATTTTGTGTAGCGGCTTAATCCTGGGAGTATTCAATTCTGGACTAGGTCCCGGAGTTTTTCTGCATTTGCAGTTTTCCTCATTAACAAAATCTTGCTGTGTCATTTAGTTTTATTCTCCGCATTATAATTGTTTTATTATAACTAAATTAAATCACACAAACGTTAATTCCTATTTACTTTATAAGTGAATCATAT
>NW_020640023.1:578-1000 GCF_003573695.1 Papaver somniferum
TAATTGTTTTATTATAATTAAAGTAAATTACACAAACGTTAATTCCTATTTACTTGATAAGCAATCCTATTGTGTTTGGTTAAGTCCGAACCTTTTTATCAAGTAAATATACTTCGTTGTTGTATTGTCTCGATCTCGTATCCATAGACGATCACACGAAGTGTGAACCGATTAGTTGTATTGTCTCGACTCAGTCCATAGAAAATCACTTTAGGAGAAAGGACTTATAGGTAGGAAAATTTTTAGATTGAGGTATATTTGGGTACCCTCGTCTTTTCAAGATCAGCTAAGGAAATTAAGTGCATAGTATCCTACTGGGATCAGAAACATACGGAGCGCAAATGTACCTTGGATCAGTGTGAGATTGATTGGGGTTCAACTACAGTCCAGACCGAAGTTAGTTTGTAGTAGGCTAGTGTCTG
>NW_020640024.1:0-625 GCF_003573695.1 Papaver somniferum
GATAATCTTGTAAAATGGTTGAGGAACATATGTCAGTGTCCCAAGTGAGGGACCATTCTAAGAGTTAAATCACATGGAGAATGATAATCATCCCCAAACTTAGAGTTTTCAGTGTCTCTAGAAAGACTAGTCACAACTTCCTTAATTTCAAGGTCATCTAATTCATGAAAATGGTCAATTGATTATTCTAAGTCGGGTACATCCTCACTCATCTCGACGAGTTCATTTTATTTTTCTAAGTCTATTTTTTCTAAATCGCTAGACTCAAAATATACTCGTTCCTCTAAACCATTATTAGCTTCGTAATCAAAAGGAAANNNTTTTTCTAAGTCTATTGTTTCTAAATCGCTAGACTCAAAATATACTCGTTCCTCTAAACCATTATTAGCTTCGTAATCAAAAGGAAATACTACATCGTCTAAAACGGGGGTATCTCTAGTCAAATCCTCGTCCTTTTGAATAGGTGAATAATTATTTGGATTTGAACTAGAAATAATATTATTTTTAAGCTCAGTTGGAGTAGCAAATTCCTGATCACTATGCTTATTTATTTCAAATTCTTCATCAACACTATCCTCATCATAATCATTATAATAACATGAAAATGGTTGAACCTCATCTAAAC
>NW_020640024.1:825-1000 GCF_003573695.1 Papaver somniferum
CGATGAACCGTTGAAGTCGACTCAGGCCACCGACTCCAATGTCAGTGTACGAACCCGAGGGGCCGAGACAGTATCGTAACTGTCTTCCTTCCCTGCAAACAGTTTATATTTAATTTTTAACCCTTCCTTATGGTTTCAAAATAATAATAATGTCCAGTCCAAAAATAAAAATGTC
>NW_020640025.1:0-184 GCF_003573695.1 Papaver somniferum
AATTAGTTATCATTTTATTTGATGCGGCATGCTTGCTTAAATGTTTGATGTCCCATGCTTACGATTTATAACTAATATTCTGAGAATCTATATTGGCAAAATAAGAGTCCTTACATTTTATGTTTTGAGCGATAATTGTTAAGGATAAATAAAATGTACCATATGCATGAGAATTGGCCAAGTC
>NW_020640025.1:195-463 GCF_003573695.1 Papaver somniferum
AGTTTGAACCTCATTACTACAACCACGAAAAATCTATAATCATTTTGGCGCCGCCGACGCGGATTTGTGCTTAGGTAGAGTTTTTAGGTTTATTTATTTTATTTTTTTTTACTTATTTGTTCCTTTTTACTTTGTCTTTTTGTCTTTGATTTACAGGTTCGAAGTGGAGCACTAAGGACTTGGAGAGGAAAAAGCTTAAAGCGAAAAGCGAAAAGAGAAGAAAAAAAGGACAATTTTAGGATTTAATTTTTAATTTTTAATTTTTTTT
>NW_020640025.1:557-786 GCF_003573695.1 Papaver somniferum
CGAAAAGCGAAAAGAGAAGAAAAAAAGGACAATTTTAGGATTTAATTTTTAATTTTTAATTTATTTTAGAGTGTGTGAGGAAAACTGTAATTTTTTTTATTTATTTTGTACTTTGGACTTTAAACAATTGGACTTTATTTTTTTAACCCTACGGAAGGGTATTATTATTAAAAAAAAAATATTATATAAACTGTGTGCAGGGAAGGACGACGATTACTATATCGTCTCG
>NW_020640026.1:0-425 GCF_003573695.1 Papaver somniferum
TTAAGCTTCTCAAAAGCCTCTAAACAAACATCATCAAAGACAAACTTAACGTCTTTTGCAAGCAAATTGCAAAGAGGTCTAGAAATTAAGCTAAAATCCTTAATGAATCGACGATAAAAACCTGCATGCCCTAAGAATGACCTAATATATCTTACGGTTTTTGGGACCTGTAAAGTTTTAATAAGGTCAAATTTGGCTCTATCTACCTCTATACCCTTCGAAGATACGATATACCCTAGAACAATTCCTGAACGAACCATAAAGTGACATTTCTCCCAATTAAGCACTAAATTCTTTTCCTGACATCTAGTCAAAACTAATGACAAATGATGCAAGCACTCATCGAAAGACGAACCAAACACTGAAAAATCATCCATAAAGACCTCTAAGAACCGTTCTACCATGTCAGAAAATATGCTCAGCAT
>NW_020640026.1:490-1000 GCF_003573695.1 Papaver somniferum
CATACAACGCTGAAAGGTCGCAGGGGCATTACATACCCCGAAAGGCATGCGTCTATACCCAAAGGTACCAAAGGGACAGGTAAAAGTGGTTTTTTCTTGGTCTTCTGGGGCAATAACAACCTGATTATAACCGCAGTATCCATCTAAAAAGAAATAATGGCTACGTCCATCTAATCTCTCTAGCATTTGGTCGATGAAGGGAAGGGGAAAGTGGTCCTTCCTAGTGACCTTGTTCAATTTCCTATAGTCAATACAAACACGCCAACCCGTGGTCATTCGGGTCGGGATTAACTCATTGTTATCATTCTGGACTACAGTAATACCGGATTTCTTGGGAACAACCTGAACGGGGTTGACCCACTTACTTTCTGAAATGGGGTAGATAATGCCTGCATCTAACAGCTTAAGAACCTTGGTTCGAACTACTTCTTTCATATTAGGGTCCAGCCGACATTGCATCTCCCTAGAAGGTTTGGTGTCACTCTCTAAATAGATTTGATGCATACAATC
>NW_020640027.1:0-358 GCF_003573695.1 Papaver somniferum
CTTCCTGTTGTCTGTACCCCTTAGCTACCAACCTAGCTTTGTGTTTTTCTATAGTTCCATCTGTTCTAAGTTTCCTTTTGAAGACCCACTTGCAACCTATGGTTTTACTACCAGGAGGTAAGTCTACAAGCTCCCAAGTTTCATTTTGTTGAATGGAATCCCACTCATTATTTGAAGCTTCTTCCCAGAAGGGAGCTTCCGGAACAGTCATAGCTTCCTTATAGGTTTGGGGTTCATACTCTACCGTAAGAGTCACAAAAACTGGACCGAAACCTTTCTCGGTTCTGACCCTCTTACTTCTTCTAGGTTCGGTTTCAGCATCTAGAGACGGGGGTTGACTAGTCGAAGGAACATCTGA
>NW_020640027.1:558-901 GCF_003573695.1 Papaver somniferum
ACTTTGTTATAGGAGGAGAAAGCATTTCTGAATTTACAGACATGCCTAGTGGCTCCAGAATCAAGCCACCAGTCTCTCACATTGGTCACATTAGAGACAAGGTTTACTTCAGACACCATGCTAGTAAAATATCCAGAATCATCTACTATGTTTGCCTTATTTTTCTGTTTAGGATCATTTTTGGTCTTTTTAGGTGCCCTGCAATCTTTGGCCATATGACCAGTTTTCCCACAATTATAGCAATCGCCTTTGATGGTGTTTTTGGAGACACCACCCTTTGGCTTAAGATGGTTACCTTTGGAGTTACGTTGTTTGTTACGTTTACCATTTTTGCTGGATTCTC
>NW_020640028.1:0-467 GCF_003573695.1 Papaver somniferum
CTTTCCGCCGGTTCGCGGACTGGTACTCACGCAACAAGTTTGTCAACTCCAGCAGAATTTTTCGGGATGAGAAGTTCGGCAGTTCGCGGACTGAATTCGCGGACTTAGCAACAAGCCATTCTCCCGGTTTCTTTTGATCAACAAAGTTCGCAAACTTTGGTTCAAGGAATAGGACTTATGAACATATGTGTTTCCACAACAATACTTATGTACATCATTGGTTATGTAATCTAAACTATCATTCCAATCATTGAAACATTCTTAGAGGACGTTATATAGTGTTACACCATTTCTCGTCAAAGTAATTTTAAAAGTGATTGAAACATATCATGACTTACGTCACTTGGTAAAGGTAAACATGGTCGAAGCGAAATGCTTACCAACACATATTTCGAGATATAGATAGGCGAGGTATACTCGGCTCGAAATACCAAATGTGTATAATCTAAGTCTATATGTAGCATACA
>NW_020640028.1:478-1000 GCF_003573695.1 Papaver somniferum
AAGTTGGAGTGATTGATGGCCATGGAACTCTTGAGCTCAACTACACTTTCTATCCTAGTCTGAGACTTAGCTATAGTAGACTAGAAATCAAGACTTATAGTTTTGATCACTAACATTGACAAACATGCTTGAGATAGCAACGCATGCGAGTTCGACCAAGCAATGCTCTAACATTTAAGATTGTATCATCATCCATTTAACAACCCTTTGTATTTTAATACCAATTCATTTTACTAAATAAAAAAATGTAAATTTATTTGATAAAAAATTCTTACGTGTTATTAATTTTATCTTGAAAAATAATTTTTTGATCCACCTCTGGTTTCCTCCTAAAAACATACAAAATTAGGGAGGGCACAACATGATAAGTAGAAAAATTCGTACCAGAGTATTTTATTTTCTTCACTTCTACTTGATTGACAAAGTTTAACTCATTTTTGTAAAAAAATAATACTTCCTCTGTTTCAAAAAAACTGTCCTCTATTCCATTTTCGTCTGTTTTAAGATTGTGTCCAACTTCTA
>NW_020640029.1:0-6617 GCF_003573695.1 Papaver somniferum
ATCTACGTATGTTGTTACTTTGCTGGTTTCTTCGTAGGCGTAGTCGACTGGCACGGTAATAGAAATAGATTGTCGCATAACAAAATCGGTAAATATCTGTGATCTCTGAAATCTGTTTCAAATCTTAGTATATGCATATGATCTAAATCTAAACAAAGCAAGTGTAAAATAACCATCTTTAAGAGATAGATTTTTATCTTCTTCTTTACCTTTTTTTTTACCTAGAGAGTGCGACTTTACAACCATTGAGTAAAGCATATGGTGGTCCCAGATACTCCATCACTTTACAAGTAAGGTCTTTTTGAAGTTATTTTGGTGATTTTGATTCTTCTCAATTTGATTCAATTTGTTTATTTTTTTATTTGATGTTGTTGATAAAATCTCCTAATTTTGGTGGGGGTGCAGTGGCTTCTGCTTTTGTTTGGGTGGTGGTTGATGTAGTTGAACCTCAAAATGCTATATGTTACGATGAGAGCCTTTCAGAAAAGTCATCTTTAAAGCAGAGACGGGTACCAGCATTAGCGGGGTGTTTTTTTTTGCAACTCTAAAACTATTCTTGGCTATTTTTGTAGGTAACCATGGTACGTATCTCACTTATTGGTACTGCTTCTTATGCTCAATATCACTGAGTGAAGATTACATGCGCTCATACAACAGTATAAGTTTCTTTATTTGCTAACAGGTTAACAAACAATGTGTACTAATTCACTGGGAGTCCTTATTAGTACCAAAATCATAGATGTTGTGTTATCTTGGATTCGTAAGTACTGATAACTTCTCATGTGGGATTTTCGTGCTTTATACAGTAAGATCATTTGGATGACAAATGTACAGTGCAATGACATTATATTTTGGTAGCTCTACAATTTATCAAACTTTTTGAATTTACATTTTTAAATAATGTTGTTAAGAGGTTGTCTAGATATTCCAGCCATGAAAAAGAAAGAAGTAATAATAAAACAGCAACAAAACCCTGACTGCAACCAAACAATAGAGGTTTGCTCATATATTCTTTTTCTCTTCTTATTTCTTATATTAATGAAGCAAATATGGCACCTTAGACATCTGAAAGTGAAATTATATGCGGAATGATGCCCTTGGAAACTTGACGTGGGATGTTATTCAACTCTTGGCCGTCAGCTGCTTGCAATTGCTTGAAAAGCACCTCCACAAGTATCGTTGGGATTGACTATGGCAATATATCACCTCACTCCCAAGCAAGCGGTGTTGACATCCGTTACAGTTTTACTGACTGCACGAAGTACGTCATATGTATTTGTGTTTTTGGTTATACGTCACAGGTATTTGTTTTTTTAGTTATTAACCTGCCGAAATTATAATGAAGTTGTTCAGAATTCAGAGTTGATGATTTAAATATATCTTTCTTAAATTTTTGTTCTAAATATTCGCTAATGTGGAGAATGCTCTGAATCAAGTGGTGCAGTCATTTGTGGTATATACATATATATATTCAAGCTAGACAAGCGTGGAACCTTCTACCAGCTTCCGGCAGGCGACAAGTACAATTAGTACATATACGTAAGCAATAATAGTAGATTTTTCAAGCCAAGAGAAGCAAACACCATCGGAAATAGTTATGTACGAAGGTTGATTTCAACTGGACACTATCTCCATAGATTCTGAAAAGGTATTTCAAAAGGATTATTGACGAACATGAAACTAATGTATTTTGGCCCTCCACGTTGTTTTATGTATTATTTGTTTTGTATTTGTGTATCCATTTGAACTTTTTAGACCATGCAGTATGTTTTCTCTTTTGTTTCTCCTTTGTGCATGTCAATCTCCTAAAATGTGCTTAGCTATGTTGATGACTCAAAGTGGAGTACGTTGTTTTTCCAATTCTCCCACATCTGGCTTTGTCCCTCGTTGGTATCAACTGTTATTGCGCTTTTTGTGAAGTTTGGTTATGTAACTTGAGTTACTTGAACATGAGATATTATTGTTTTCCAGGAAATCATTTAAAATAGAAATGCTAAATGTCGTGGGATCTGTATGTGTAGTTAATTCTTCAAGGTAACTGCGACCATATCAGGGTTTCGTTATCCAAAACTTGAAATGAAAGGTGGCATGTTTAATTGGTTTGTTTCAACTCTCTTAAATTTGGTAACTAATTGGTCGATGGGACCACATCATGTTGCTTCATCTCTACTGATACTGCAGTTAGCTATAAATGTTAGTCGAGCACAAAAATATAGTACAAGTATAAACCAAATGACAAGAAAGAAAAGAGACTAGGAAGAAGTTAAATAAAAAAATCCCTCAACCAATAATAATCGACTCATGGAGGACATATGCTCTGAATCTACCTATCTATGAAAACAACATAGTTTGTATGTAATAGGTCTTATGCGTGCCACAAAAATTATGAGATTATTAGTCCCACATTGTTGGGAAATCTAAGATCCTACGGTTTATAATCCCTTAGGGACTCTCCACTCATTGCAAATTGGTTTTGAGTTGGATGCCCGCAGACTTTAATATGGTATCAGAGCAGGCTATTTGCGACGAGTCATTAGACCGCGCCTTTACTCCGCGTCACCCGATTTAATTATCCACGTGTTAGACCCAACGAGGCTACACGTGAGGGGGCGTGTTGAGATTATTAGTCCCACATTGTTGGGAAATCTAAGATCCTACGGTTTATAATCCCTTAGAACCTCTCCACTCATTGCCAATTGGTTTTGAGTTAGATTCCCGCAGACTTTAATATTTTTGCATGGTTTATTTTCATAGTGTGGTCTTTAAGTATTGTGAGTGTGGTAAATGTTTGTTAGTTTTTTAGACCTTAGTGACATTATTTGTGTTCTATAGACGGACTTTTCGAATTGTTGAATGACTGGTCTGTTGTTGTTTCTTCATCCTATAGGGATATTTATGTCCCATTGTCAGTCGACTCAAGTGGATGCATTTCGATTTTCTTCTAATAGGATACGAGTAATTTATGAATGTAAGACTCTGCACTATTGAATTTTGCAGCTGTGCACTTGATCATTTTGCTTCAGGTAATCAAAGACTCCACTATCTGGCATGTATTTTATCAACGTCATATAGTAAACACGCCAATTTAAGATGCCATTCGTGAAGTCACATATTTATCAGAAAATTATAGTAAAAGATAGACGCAAGAATAGATTAATCAAGAGAAGACAGTGATTGCATGTCCTACTATGTTACCCATAAATGTCTTAGAAAACTACATCGATGTCGTTGTTTTCATTTTCTGATGTTTTTGTAGCTAACAAAGACACAAAACGTCACCCTAAATTCTAATCCAAGAATCCTTTCACATTCGTATTTTTTTTATCTAGCGTGGATCTTTTGGCCATATCACTTTGGATGATACATCAAAATCTTTAGGTCGAGGATCTTCTATTGGATACCAATTCAACAAAAATGAGTTTTTATGTTATTTTTTTTTGTAAGAAATCTAGTTAGCTTGTGCATATTTAATGTTTTACTCTTCTAAAAGTATTTTTTTATACGAGTTAGAGACACCAATGAACATGAGTTTATATGTGATTTTTCCACAAGAAATCTAGTTGGGTTTAGCATATGTAATGCTGTACTCATTGAGAGGGTCTGTTCTCCTTTTACCACAAAATCACATATTGGCTGACACATCTAATTCATGTGTAAGCTCTTTGGGTGCAAAAATTAGTATATTGTTGCGTTAAATAGGCCTAGTTGTCAAAATTTATGTCCTCTGACTTTTGGTTATCGGAGCAATGAAGGTTTCAGTAACCACACATGAATTCTTATTATAATATGGCCACCAGGATTCAGGTTACAGTTATAGTCACGTATGACTTACCAAAAATTCATTGAAGTTGGCTAATTTGCATTCTGTTTCATTTATTAATAGGCAAAGACCTACACTGGTATGCCAAGGACAAGAAATCCCAGGAGGCAGATATGGAAGCTGCAAAAGCCGAGATACAAAGGATCAAAGAAGAAGAAGAACAGGCAATGCGCGAGGCTCTTGGTTTAGCTCCTAAGCGCAGTAATCGACCTCAGGGTAACCGATTAGACAAGCATGAATTCTCCGAGCTCGTGAAGAGAGGGTCTACTGCAGAAGATTTGGGTGCTGGTCATGCTGAAGCAGCTCAGGTTCAAGGTCTTGGCTTTGCAAGGTATTGCTCTGAAATAAAACTACCCTCGTAATAGTATTAGTAAGTAAAATTTAGTTGTTTATCTTCAAACTCATGGCAATCCTAAAACTGGCGGTTCAGTGTGGTGGTAACCCAACTTGGGCTGCAATGGTGCATGAAAAACTTTTCAGTGTTGCTTCAGATAACTATTTCTGATTGTGGGTTATGGACCTTATGGTTATCCTTTATCAACCGGATCGATCAATCATTTGGATACCTTCAATTTGAAGTAGCTCTAAGCATCCCTGTAGATTTTTTCCTTCTAATTTTCGTACCAACATATCAGTAGTTGCTAAGGACTTAAAATTGTGATTGGCCTTTAAATCAACACCTCATAATCAGGTTTTTTTCTTCATCTCACCATGTTTTAACTGATGTTATTTCTCTGTTAATTACAGACCTCCCAAAGGCACTTTTGAAGAATCAAGCTCTCTTCCACACAGCCAAAAAGCGGTTCCCACTGAAGTGGTGAATGAAACAACGCAAAAACCACCTGTCCAAGAAAGTGAAGATGAAGATGAAAGCCGAAAGAAAAGGAAACGAGAAGAGAAGAGACAAGAAAAGCACGAGAGGAGACATGAAAGACACGAGAAAAGACATGATAAACATGAGAAAAGACACGATAAACATGAGAAGCGAAGGTCACGTGATTCCGATGACAAAAAGAGTTACAGAGGAGACAAGGAAAAGAGGAGGAGGCATGATTCTGACTGATAAGAAATTGTACCAATCTCCTCCACCCAGTTCACCACTGTATTGTTGTTCATGTCATTGTCGTCTTCTTTAAGAATCTTTCAATTGTTACCCTGAACTAAATTTTCGAATCTGTTCCTGTACTCCTCAGTTTAGGTCTTGTTTAACATCCAAATTGGGGAATCTGACGCCATGTTCTGGTTCACAACTTGCTCTGTAAGAAAAAGAACAACTTGTTGGAACAACGCAGTATCTAATGATAAAGCAAAACAAAGTTCATTGACTGATCAAAAAACTGAAAGTGAGTTGGATTGCTGAATAAAATGGTGAATTTCGACAATGTTGATACAAGAAAATATGCAAAATATTGACTTCGTATAGTAGGTTGATCATTTATGACAGACCTACGAAATCTAGGCTAGTTGCTGAACTGATGAGCATATTTTTGACCCTCCATTCCGATTATCTCTGATTAATAATCAGTCATCCTCTAATTCGAGGTCTGCTGCTGCAGGTACTTCTGGTTTTGCATAGTAGTACCTGTACAAGTCTTTAGGCTTTGAATCCTCCAGGTCATAAAAAACCCATCCCTTTTCTTCATAGAACTTCCCCGGGAAATCTGCTCTCTCTTTCAAAATGGAATCCCAGTCTAAATCTTCGTTACAGTTCTCAATATACTTCACACTCCCACTGTTAAAGCGTTTTTTTATGAGATCGAGCGAGTCTAAGGGAATCGAGTTGATTTGAACTGGATCACGCTTGAAGTCCCGGAAAACGACAGTCATATCTACTTCACCAGGTTTAAGCTTTGCCATATTAACAAGCTCAATGTCGAATAGGTGGACCACAAGGTAAGGTTCATCTACAATCCCAACTAGCGAAAAACAATTCAAGACGAAGACGGTTGATGCCTTGGAGGGAAGCTTTCCTTGAAATTCTTCCTCCTTGCGAAGCTCAGCACCAGCAAATGGATAACAACAACTGATTATAGGTAGATGCTCCATTTAGCTTCAACTTTGTTTTCAATAACTTTGTGGAAAAAGTTCTTTAAATCTTCGTTACCGCCAACGATCTTATCTGAATCATCATCGTAACATCTCCTCTCCAAATCAGGAACTGGATATCCTGTCTCTATTCTGCCCCAACCTTGACGGGGTGACACAAGTGGAAGTGCAAGAGAGGCGGCATCTTCTCGTCTTCAAGTCGAAAGAAGGCTTTCTTTACATTGGTGTATAAGAAATGGAAATGGAAATTGAGACTGGAGGTTGCATAGAAGATGAACCCGTTGGCATGGACTTCAATGGTGCCAACAATGGTCTCTCCTACCTTGGGATAGAAGAGTTTGAGGCCAGTTAAAGTTATAACATTGGCCTGTTTATCCATCTGCAGGTTTTTGTTTTTTGGTACTGCATGTTGTGTCAGACTAGAGCTGGCAAACGGGCGGGCCGGGGCTGGCTTGTTACGGGTTACACAGGTTCGGGTTAACACGGGCCAAAGATTGCGGGTTGTTATTTTTCACGGGTGGTAATTTCTCCAACCCGCGCCCGTAACGGGTAAAGCTTGCGGGCTCACGGGTTACCCAGCTTGTTTAATTGATGTTAAAATTAAAAATTAATTTAGCTAATTTCCGGTCCTGTTTAAGCTTTGGTTATCTTCAATCTCTATCAACACAAAAATCAAACAAAGATCCATTCAATTTTTACACAAAAACAAACACAAATCCATTCAACACAAAAATCAAAACCCATCTTCAAT
>NW_020640030.1:0-107 GCF_003573695.1 Papaver somniferum
GTCTAGTCCCTCATAGAGGATAGCGACAAGTCTCCACTTCTCAAATCCATGGTGTGGACATTCGCTCAACAAATCATTAAAACGTTCAAAATAGTCAAAAACAGTTT
>NW_020640030.1:118-403 GCF_003573695.1 Papaver somniferum
TTCTCAAATCCATGGTGTGGACATTCGTTCAACAAATCATTAAAACGTTCAATATAGTCAAAAACAGTTTCCTCATCCAATTGGACAAAACAATTGATACTTTGACGAATAGCGATGGTCCTATGATATGGAAAGAATTTTTTGAAAAATAGATATGTGAGTTGGTCCCAAGTGTTGATTGATTGTGGTCTCAAACCGTAAAACCATGTTTTGGCCCTTTCCTTTAGAGAAAATGTAAACAAACGCAATTTCAGAGAGTCTTCGGACATATGATCAGGTTGCATA
>NW_020640030.1:603-725 GCF_003573695.1 Papaver somniferum
CTTTTGGTGAGGCAATGGGTTTTGGGAACTGTTGTGAAACAGAGCCCAACTTTCGGCCTAGAGTTTGGGTACACGGCCCACTAACGACTTCAGCAAGCCCAGAAACTAATGAAGCCCAGCTG
>NW_020640031.1:0-292 GCF_003573695.1 Papaver somniferum
TACTTTCAAGAGAATCAACTGGACAGTTAGACTCAATCTATAAAAAGTATATCAAAGAGTTTTATATCTCAATCTCTTTATTCAATCCGCAATCAGCAAATAGGGATTTGCGAACCCGATTGAATATAAGAGGATTAACTTGAACGGTACCAAAGACCAATGTTCAAGTGTCAATCAATTCACTCAACAACCCTAAGGCCGGATACAAGAACTGATTGATCTTAACGTACAACCTGTGATATTTCTATTATATAAATAAAATATAATGCGGAAAAGAATTAACACAGACACC
>NW_020640031.1:303-1001 GCF_003573695.1 Papaver somniferum
CATTTCTATAATATAAAAATAAAATATAGTGCGGAAAATAAATAACACAGACACCACAATTTTGTTAACGAGGAAACCGCAAATGCAGAAAAACCCCAGGACCTAGTCCAGAATAATCACACACTGATTATAAGTTGTTACACCAATTTCCTACTACCTATTCGGACTAGATGTAATACCTTCTTCAGCACTTGTAGAACTCCTAGAAGAATACCGATTCTCTTTAGGAACTCTTCACACAAATCTTCTAGCAGAACCCAAAGTTCTCTTTAGAAGATACACCACAACGATCGATACGATTTGATATTTTGTTTGCACAAAACACCAGTTTGATTTCCCTTTAGATGTGAATCAAGGTTTTGGAAATCTTGTGTTTATTTTGATAAAAACAATTACTAGGTAAAAGTAATATCAAAAAAACACTTGTAGATTAGGGTTTTAACTTACAATCAGTATGCGTACACACAAGGAGTCCGTGAACCTGATTTCCGTAAGTAAACTTGGGTGATTCCAAAGATCAATTTCCAAGTTAAGAAAACCCTAATAAATCTACCACAAGAACAACTAGAATAAATCTAGAGATATCTTGTTTAAAACTTCTCAAGGATTTTTACGAGATGCCTCAAAAGAAGTTTTTCTTTCTAGTCTCCTATTTCGACTAACAAGTGTTGGTATACGATCGGAAACTGAAATTTATC
>NW_020640032.1:0-366 GCF_003573695.1 Papaver somniferum
ATGTTGTTGATCTTCTTCTGCTAGGAATAATTGATTGTATCCAGAGTATCCATCCATGAATGACATTTCTTCGTATCCTTCAACTGCCTCAACAAGTTGGTCAATGCTTGGCAGTGGATAACTATCTTTAGGGAAAGCCTTATTGAGGTTGGTGAAGTCGATGCATATCCTTACTCCGCCATTTTTCTTCGGTACGATGACCATGTTAGAGATCCATGTTGGGTACTTAAATTCTTTGATGAATCCCGCGTCCAGTAGTTTGCGGAGTTCCACTTCAACTGCTCGATGGTATTCTGGAGCTACTTTGCGCACCTTCTGCCTAAAAGGGGGGGTACCTGGTTTTATTCGAAGTTCGTGATGAACTAA
>NW_020640032.1:552-1000 GCF_003573695.1 Papaver somniferum
ATGGCGTTGTAAGGTGAAGGTGCATCTACGACGCTGAATCGAGTGTCCACTTTCATGGGCCCTGCGTATACTTGTATGACAATGTCCCCTAGGGGCTTTGTAGCTGCGCCGTTGAATCCGTAGATGGTGTAGTAAGATGACATCAGTTGCTCGTCGTTGATTTCCATACGTTTGAACGTGTCATAGAACAGGACGTTGACTGATCTTCCTCCATCGATGAGAATTTTCTTGACATTGCACCCTGCTATTGGGAGTGTGAGGACTGGAGGATCATTATGGTCTTCCATGTCTTCTTCCACATCGTCTGCGTCGAAGGTCATGGGCGCGTCCATCCATTGTTCGTGCTCGTTTACCTCTTTCCCATCGATCTTATAAAGCTCACAATAATCTTCGAATTGTTTTCTCAATCTCTTCCCAATCTGGGCGGTTAGGGATGGTCCTTGAATCT
>NW_020640033.1:0-479 GCF_003573695.1 Papaver somniferum
ACGAGCAAATAAGGGACAAACCGAAAGGATCTTACAAATCTTACAAATAGACTTGCAACCTATGAGAGTTAAGCTCGAGGGTTCCACACACCATTTTTGATAACCAATATCAAAACCGAAACAAGAAAGTAATTTTGTTTTGATATCTTACCAAGGAAACAATTGCCCGAAGCAATTTTCCCTAATAATTTAGCAAACCATAAATTGACTAAGACCTTAGTTCCTTTGCTAAACCGATTGCACAAATACAATCGCTTGTTCGATAAGACCAAAATAAAGATCAGAATTAACTCTATTTTTCTCATCAGGCTATAGTTATTCTCATCAATAACTTAGACCTTTCACTTTTAAACAAGACAAGTACTAGGTTAGTTAACTAGCATTTCTTGTTAAGGCATTCGATTAGACTTGAATAACCAAAACCTCCACTTTGATAAGTCTAACTAAGATCAGAATTAACTTAGTTTCTCTTATCCGGA
>NW_020640033.1:490-1000 GCF_003573695.1 Papaver somniferum
ACCAAAACCTCCACTTTGATAAGTCTAACTAAGATCATAATTAACTTAGTTTCTCTTATCCGGAATTGAATTGGGCTAAAAAATTCATCCCGAAAATCTTTTATTTTGTTAAGCCATAAACAATTCATACAAACCAAATAAATCAACTTGCATAATTATTTACCTCAACCGGAAGCAATTGAAACAACATAGACAATAAAGTACTTCAATTGCACCGAAATTTCCTAAGCCTAAACAATTGATACCAAACAATAAAGCAAGATAACAATAGTTTTTCTTAACCAGATACAATTGAATCACACACACATCCATACACAAATAATGGAATAAACATCAATTGTATCGAAATTTTGTTAAGCAAAAGCAATAAATGTATGCAATAAAATCAGGCTTTTCTTAAATAGGAAAACGATTAACTAAAAAATTCGTTGCCTCAAGTTCCGCATCCTATTCTCCCACGAAAGATATATCATTAAGCGCAAGTTCATATAGAACTGTCCCCCGTTGTGT
>NW_020640034.1:0-405 GCF_003573695.1 Papaver somniferum
AAATCAAACAGTACCCGTAATGACTCAAGGCTCTGTTTTGCTCCACACGATCAATTTTGGTCCTTCAAATCACCCATGTTAGCTTCCTATAAGTCCATAGAATAAGCCCAAACATTTCCATCCCTTTAATCTCCTTAAAACTACCCAAACAATTATATCGAAAATCTTCCAGGCATGAGAACTAGTTTCCCGCCAAATTTTACGTTTCAAATGTTGAAGATGTGTTACCCCCTAACCAGTCCTGGTGTCCCTTTAGCAGCTGCCTGGAAATGGGTCACCCCTTATAATTAGGTTACCCTTTATCCAAAATCAAGGGTCCGTATAGCAAGTGTCCCCTGGGGCATTTTCCGCACTTTTTTCGGGGTTCCTCCGGGGTATTTCTGGGGTACTTCCGGTACACTTCTG
>NW_020640034.1:605-877 GCF_003573695.1 Papaver somniferum
ACCAGTGGTCGATAACCTAACTCTAGGTCAACACAACTGGCATATACAAGGGTACCAGTGGTCGACTTTATTGAATTTATTCCTTTTGGTCAAATGGTCTGGTCTCAATTTCTTTCTTTTCTTTTTTTTTTCTACTTTTTGGTAACTACCATTTTTTTTTCATCTTTTTTTTTCATCTCTTTTTCTTTTTCAACTTTTTTTTTTCATGGTATCTCAATCACTCTAATTCACCCTAGCATTGGTAACAACTTGAATCGTGGGCCCCACCTATC
>NW_020640035.1:0-401 GCF_003573695.1 Papaver somniferum
GCGCCCAAGGTCGGGCCCGCCGGCCGTGCCCTAGCCATGGTCGGTCCGTGCCTCTTCCATTATTTTCCTTATTTTTTGTTATTTCGTTAACTCACGAAAACTCCTTGGTTTTAGCAACTTTCCTTGTTTTTGCAAAATTCGTGAATTCTCCATAACTTGGTGGATGCATTAAATAATATTATTATAAAATAAGGAGAGGTGTGCGGGACCGGGCAACCTAACCGGCCGGCCATGCCTAAGCCGTGGCCGGTCCCACACCTCACAATCCTTAGCCTTTTATAATTATTATTCCCTAATCTCACGAAACTCCTCCATTTCAACAAAAACTCGTGGATTCTCCATAACTTCAAGGATTCATGAAAATAATAAAATAGGGAAAGGTGTGCGGGACCGGGCAACCT
>NW_020640035.1:412-1000 GCF_003573695.1 Papaver somniferum
ATTCTCCATAACTTCAAGGATTCATGAAAAATAATAAAATAGGGAAAGGTGTGCGGGACCGGGCAACCTAGCCGGCCGGCCATGCCCTAGCCATGGTCGGTCCCACACCTTGCAATCCCTAATATTTCATAATTATTATTTTCCTCAATTCATGAAACTCCTGGGTTTGAGCAAAATTCATGATTTCTCCATATTTTCTCAAATATTTCTCAAATCACGAAAAACCAAAAGCCAACATAGTCGCACGACTGGCTAGCCTCTCACGGCAATTTTAAATATTAAAACACTTTTATTTTAATATTTTCAAAATATTGATGAATTGAGTATACATGCTCATTCCAAAAAAAATCAAGAATTCTCAGTCAAGATGAAACTCTTCTGAAAATTCACTATGTTGCTCGAACGCGCATCAGAAAATAATGAAACTCTCAGTATGGAAACATGGACACCGCGGTAACATGTGCATGCCTCCATGACTGACCAGAGTCATTCCTTGGGATTTCACAAAGCCGGTCCCACATGTTTTAATAATTCTGACCTAATTTGTTCAATTGCTCATATTGCGCCTGAACTCTCTCCAACCAACTG
>NW_020640036.1:0-431 GCF_003573695.1 Papaver somniferum
AATATCTACGAATCTTCCTTAGGGGGAGTATTAGCTTTGTTATTATAATGTCAACAACGACATTTTTGAGGATTGAATGTATGCAGACTGTGTTGTTGAATTCGGGAACCAAGCGTATGTGTAATGAATTCTTGTAATTCTTTTATCCATATGATGTAAGAGTTTTTCCACTAAAATTGACAAAGGGGGAGACTGTTAGAGCATAGCTCGGTTGAACCCACCAAGCGTTGGTATGTCAAGTTTGGTTGTCATATTTTAGTGAATCAAAACTCATGTTAACTTGAAAGTATTAGGATATGAGACATTACAAGTATTGCGAAGACTTGAATATGTGAAGAAGCAAGGAGATACAACGACAACAATCATCCTTCCACTTGAGGTTAGTGATATTTGATATGAGACATTACAAGTATTGCGAAGATTATGTACTA
>NW_020640036.1:442-1000 GCF_003573695.1 Papaver somniferum
TCAAGTTTGGTTGTCATATTTTAGTGAATCAAAACTCATTTTAAGAGTCGCTTGATTATGTACTAGAGTCAACTTCGTATAGGTTAGCTTGAAAGTATTAGGATATGAGACATTACAAGTATTGCGAAGACTTGAATATGTGAAGAAGCAAGGAGCTACAACGACAACAATCATCCTTACACTTGAGGTTAGTGATATTTGAATTGAACTGTTTCATTCCCTAACTTATCTTTCAAGTCGTGCATATTGAAGAAAAAAAACTGCGAAGCATGTTTGAACTCTAGATAGACATAGTATTAAGGAATACAATACGAGATTTATTTCTTAACCATTAAACTTTATAGATAAGACATCGCCATAATCATTTGAATGTTATTGTGAATATGTATGGGTATGAGGTGAGGATTTCATCCTAGGGAACAAAGTTTACATGTGTTCTAAGGAAGTAAATTCATGAACTTGGTTTGTGAATCAAAAAGGAAATCGCCAGGTATTATTGGTTTTGTTATTCATTGCTTATCTTATGAACAACCAATATGTGTGATTAGTAGAACCGTT
>NW_020640037.1:0-1000 GCF_003573695.1 Papaver somniferum
CCAGACCAAAACCCCCATGTGACACGATTGATGTCTCATGAATGTGGAGTCTGCAAGGCAGACATGTATTTAGTTAGTTAGTTGCTGACTTTATGGGACGATGAGTCCTTTTATTGCCGAGTTGAAAATAATTTGCAAATGTTCTGAGACTCATGAATTGAACATGTCTGTTGAGACGAAGATATAATTACGTTGATTGTTAAGGTGAGCAAATGTTGCTTGTTTGATAAACTGTTGAACATTAATAGTCAGTATTCATGGACTGAGCAAGTATTGCTCATACGATGACTTATTGAATATTGATAGTCGAACCAATATTCATGGACTGAGCAAATGTTGCTCATCTGAGCAAATATTGATAGTTGAACCAATATTCATGGACTGAGCAAATGTTGCTCATCTGAGCAAATATTGATAGTTGAACCAATATTCATGGACTGAGCAAATGTTGCTCATCTGAGCAAATATTGATAGTTGAACCAATATTCATGGACTGAGCAAATGTTGCTCATCTGAGCAAATATTGATAGTTGAACCAATATTCATGGACTGAGCAAATGTTGCTCATCTGAGCAAATATTGATAGTTGAACCAATATTCATGGACTGAGCAAATGTTGCTCATCTGAGCAAATATTGATAGTTGAACCAATATTCATGGACTGAGCAAATGTTGCTCATCTGAGCAAATATTGATAGTTGAACCAATATTCATGGACTGAGCAAATGTTGCTCATCTGAGCAAATATTGATAGTTGAACCAATATTCATGGACTGAGCAAATGTTGCTCATCTGAGCAAATATTGATAGTTGAACCAATATTCATGGACTGAGCAAATGTTGCTCATCTGAGCAAATATTGATAGTTGAACCAATATTCATGGACTGAGCAAATGTTGCTCATCTGAGCAAATATTGATAGTTGAACCAATATTCATGGACTGAGCAAATGTTGCTCATCTGAGCAAATATTGATAGTTGAACCAATATTCATGGTCTG
>NW_020640038.1:0-484 GCF_003573695.1 Papaver somniferum
ATTCCTCTTATTTAGACACATACTTCTCTTCTATTCTATATGCCAAAGTTCAATACAGTGGCGTACTTCATTCCGTATTGGCGTGTTTTAGCCAATTCATACGGTGCTTTTGTTGCAAGGAGTTGCTAAGGGATTTTCTTTGATTAACAATTTGGCTAAGTAGCTTTGCGTGTTAGTACTGTGTAATCTAGTATCACATTTTTTTATCATGTTTACATTAGACTGTTTGGTGTTATTACTATCCTTGCTTTGTTAAGTTCTAGTATTAGTCTAAGTACTAATGTAGCTAACATGTCACACCATAGAATGGAAAAATCCAGCCAACCTGCTGAAAACAACAAGAAGAAAAAGAATGTTAGGAAGAATAAGAATACGGAACCGGAAACGGAAGTGACTACGAATTACAAACAATGGACAACTCGAGAGACTGAGAAATTATTGGAACTGTTGGTAGAAGCTACACTTGAGAAGAAGAAAGACACTA
>NW_020640038.1:495-1000 GCF_003573695.1 Papaver somniferum
GGAAGTGACTACGAATTACAAACAATGTACAACTCGAGAGACTGAGAAATTATTGGAACTGTTGGTAGAAGCTACACTTGAGAAGAAGAAAGACACTAGTGGATGTTTTACTAAGAGAATAGTGGAAGAGGAGATACTTCCAAAACTTAACCAAGCATGTGGTTGTGACAAATCTTTTGAGAACTATAAAGGGAAACATAGATGGCTGAAGACTAGATTTGGTCAATACCAGGATTTGTTTAAATCTTGTACTTCTGGATTCGGTTGGGATGATGCTAACAAGATGATTACTGGATCCGACGAGATGTGGAACAATTACTTTGAGGTATGTGTGTGTTACTTACTGAAAACTAAATTTGATATTTTTTTCTTCTATTTTGTGCAGAGTTCTAATTCATGCTTTATCCATTATTTATTTTTTGTATGTTAACAGAGCTATCCAAACCAAAATAACTTAAGGGAAGATAATGGTAAAGACTATGGTGACTTGCTTACTGTTTTTGGG
>NW_020640039.1:0-348 GCF_003573695.1 Papaver somniferum
AGTTTCCTTTGGTCAGCTCTATTTAGTTTTGAAGACCCACAGTTATTTCGACTGTTACTATATGATTCTACGTGGTGACTAATCCCTGTTTAGTCTGGCTGAAGACTTTAAACTTAGCACTTCTTGGGAGGTAACCCAATATTCATGCGACACGGTAATATCTTTCCTTATCTCTTTTGCTTCATTGGTAACATTTTCTCCTTGTTCATGTTTTTAATTTTATCTTTAGAACATTGAGGACAATGTTAGGTTTAAGTTTGGGGGTATGGGAGAAACTTTTTAGTTGCATAATAAATAAACTCCAGAGCCTAGAAATTTATGCTTATTTAGGATGGCACTAACCAATCT
>NW_020640039.1:359-725 GCF_003573695.1 Papaver somniferum
AAACATTGAGGACAATGTTAGTTTTAAGTTTGGGGGTATGGGAGAAACTTTTTAGTTGCATAATAAATAAACTCCAGAGCCTAGAAATTTATGCTTATTTAGGATGGCACTAACCAATCTAAGTGGATGGAAGCATTTTGGTTTTAGGAGTTGAGGGACCAATCTGACTAGATGGAAACATCTAAAGAGTCTATTCATGGTATCTCAATCACTCTAATTCACCCTAGCATTGGTAACAACTTGAATCGTGAGCCCCACCAAATCACTTAGAAACATATTTAAAAAGAAAACAACATCAAAAAAAAAAAAAAGTGAAAAGGACTCAACGAGATATGGTGAAAATATCATGTTATTCCTAACAACTGA
>NW_020640040.1:0-705 GCF_003573695.1 Papaver somniferum
AAAAAAAAAAAAAAAAAAAAAAAAAAAAAAAAAAAAAAATATTTTACTTGCTCCCAAATTCAAAAACCAAATTTTATTCTGCTCCCACATTAAAAACCAAAATTTTTCTTTTTCCCATCAAAACCAAATGTCTCCCGCCAAAACCGAATTTTTCCCAACAAAACCAAAATTTTCCAAAAAGTCCAATCCCTTAAAAACCAAATTTTGAGCTTTGAGCCCAGTCATGTATAGATCTTTGTCTACAGTTGGGGAATACAACGAATCCCTTAGAGAACTTGCGTATGGACAAACTTCACGTTATGAACCTCCCACAGACCATGATGTCAATAGTTATAGGAATTATTATGGACATTTTCAAAGTCCCGAGCCGCAATACATGAACCCTAATGACTATTCATACATGCATCATTTATCGCAACGTGAAAATGAACATTTTGCTAGTGCCTCACTCACACAATCATCTCTGATGGATCAATTAGAAGCTCGAATCGCAGCTTTAGAAATGCAATCACATGAGGAATCTGTCACATCTAATTTTCTTAGGCAACCTGAAATCTATGCATGTCCCGCATGTGGTAGTTTAGACCACCCTGTTGAGCATTGTCATATTTTGCATAATTTTAGGCCATCAAGAGAAAATCCAATGTATGAAATGCCCATGAATTGTGAGAATGGTAGTCATTGGGACCATAATCAATCCTTTGA
>NW_020640041.1:0-2913 GCF_003573695.1 Papaver somniferum
CCTTACTAAAACCATGCCTGTAAAACCCAATAGGACAAAATTTGGACAAAAGAAAAGCACAATATCAACATTTTGAACTTAAACGTCAGTGAGATGTTGCCTCGTTAAAACCTTGTCAGGAAAACCACATGGGATAAAACCTGAAACGAAGGGAAAACAGTACAACTTTTGACGTAAATATGGATGCTAACACAACTATATGAGAGAACACAAGCATCAAAACAATAACTCTAGTATATCCCAAAGACGAGTTTAAGCTAGCATAATTCTAACTGCGGATTCAAGAAACAATTAAAAAAATATACGCTATGTTGTTAAAGCGCGGATTAGTGTTTTTAAGGACTCCTCAAGAAACCTAAAAAGTCGATATCATCAACCAATCCGGATTATGATCTTTTTCCCGAGTTAAAGAAAAACAACACAAATAGGATTGCTAAACCTGATATAGTGGAGTCAGGTAGTTGCCCATAGTTTGAAAATTATAAGGATTACAAATTGAATATGTTCTCCGAGCATATTTCTTATGTGAATGCAATAAGATTCCTTCAAAGACTACCACGCCAAATACATAATATATGGAGAATAAAATATTATTGAATCAATCTTAGGGTCTAAGAAAAATAAAACCCTCAAATCATTTTAACAACGAATACATTTCTTGTATAACGACGCACTATGACTACATCAACCTGTAGCTAATGGGCTTGGCATGTTTGAGGTGTTAAGTTTGGATCCAAAGTTGCGTTAATAGAGAAATTAATCCAACCAAATTTGGATTATATGCTAACCAATCATATATGTCAATAATTCTCTGTAGAGGGGTTCAAAAGCACCGTCATTTATTTCAATAGCTATTTTAAATGAATATTCGACAATATATTAACTAATTACGATCCCACACAATTCTCAAGTGTATGCATATGTTTAAAAACAAATCATAAAATTGATGGTACTAGCGCCCATGAGCATTATAATCTCCTCCTCTTCAAATGAGGAGATAATAACTTTAAGAATGTGAATCATGTTTTTGGTGCACTCAACTGGAGCACTGCCAGTAGCCTTTATAGAACGCTACTTATTTACTAGATGTGACTGGATTTTACTCTTAAAGAGGAGGACGCTTATGTAAAAGCAAATGCGACATTCCACGCCGAGTCAATAATAGTCTTTTTCAATTTGATCATGATAGGAGAGAAACTGTTATAACATTCAAGTTAATTAACACCAATTTTTGCTGGTAGTGTGTAGTGTATCCCTGATTATGGCGAAAATATGTTCATCTCATGTAAAGTATTATCTGATTAATTCGAGGACACGTGCTCATAATAATTTCTGGGTTTTAACGACACCAGGTTGGACTGTAGATAAAGTCTTTAAAAGCCATAAGAAATTGTCCAAGTGATGCATATTTAGTCCCCGACATGTTTTTCTTTCGCATCATATGCCCCGTTGGTAAGGCTACGCAGCTATAAATGAGGCATAAACATCATTTATGCTCTTCTAACTAAGTTATGAAGCTTACTTGGCGCGTAGTCCGCATATGCACATTCAACCAACTCCTCCTCCCTATATATGTTTTAAAGACATTTTTACAACTTGAATTAGGGGAGGAAAACCACATTCACCAAGTCTACTTTTGAGGTGCTTCCTTCACTATTCATGGATGTTGCCATGTGTTTTATGAATAACCGATCGACAATGATTGTTGAGATTCCATTCTGCCTCATAGGCCAAACTTCAATATTGCGTAATATTCTCTTGGCCAGCTCGTTCTGGCATATTGCACAAATGTTTTGCAATATTGTCTCTAGGCCAACAAACTGCATAATGCGCTACTATAGCGTTACAACGCTCAAGGCCATCTACCCAACTGCCTAATGCATCATTTGATGCAAGATTGACCTTTGACCAATATAGCTAGCAACATGATCTTGGCCAATATGCCAAACATAATGCGCCACTTTTTCACGATATTAGCCTTGGGCTAATGGATAATTTTAGAAATATACCCTTGATTAGTGAGATAACTCAATTGTTTGTGGGACAAAATTAAAAACCAGTTAGCTCAATTTATTTGGGATGGAGGAAGTATATTCACGATAGGTTATCTGAATCTCATTTACGATAATGGTAATGAATCTTAACCAACTAATATATAAATCTCAATCTTGGCGATGCTTGAATAAACCAACTCCCTGTACACATATGTTTTCAGTTTTCCCCACCAGTCTACAGCAAATTAGCATTTTGGACCGGAAAAATGGCAACATAAATCCATGATAACTTCTCTTGTTTCACTTGTACAAATAGTGTTATTACTTTCACACCAAAACAAATGTCTAATTTTTGGACAAAATGTAAGTACCAAACACAAAATAACCCTAATAGTTTCCACTTATTCATTTCTCACAACAAAGACATCAACTATTTTCTAATCTAAGGCCTATTTAGTAATTACACGTAAAACTAAAAGGAAAGAGGTGAGTAAAAAAAGAAGGAGAGTAACACAAGTCAATAAAATTCTAAGTGAAATAGGAAACCCTCACAAAAAATAGTTTTAATACTGTTAGATCATTGCTCGGACGAACTCACAAGTGTTTCTATCTCAAGCTTGTTGTCAAATTTAGTTGTCAAAACTGATTTCTAATCTACAATTAGTTAAGTCTTGGATTAGGATAGAAGATGTAGTTGAGAAACGAACATCACGGCAGTCATCATTGCGTTCTACCGTTTGAAGGCGAAGATCAACCGCAACTTTTGGAGAACTTTCTCAACAAAAGGTAAGTGAATACTGAACCACCTATTTCTCAAGTTATTGTTAGAGAATTGCTCGGTCGAGCTCGCATGCGTTGCTATCTCAAGCATGTTTTTCAATGTTAGTGATCAAAACTATAAGTCTTGATTTCTAGTCTA
>NW_020640042.1:0-425 GCF_003573695.1 Papaver somniferum
CCTTCACTGTCAAAGCTCAGAAGACACGTTCAACCAAAAGTTCATAGCCACAACAAGGTCATCTACTCTTCAAAGGTGCAGCGCGAGAAAATCATCACTTCTGTCCAGAAGACACCTTCAACACTTTACAGGGCCGCAGAGGATCCCAAGCCTGCTCAGAGGAAAACAACTTCAGAAACTGAAGAAAAATGCGACTGGGGACTGCTCATCGCAGTCCATCCCGACGACCATCAAAGACTCATGAGATAACTCCATAGACGCGGCTGAAATATTTTCTTGAAGAAACAGAGGGAGCCATGGTAAACAACATAACTCTCTCATTCCTACCACTTCACTATCCAGGATATTTCATCATGTGATATTCTGATCACCCCAGCGTCACATCCAGAAGAGTACGATAAGCTTATATCAAATCCCGTGGACGT
>NW_020640042.1:436-1000 GCF_003573695.1 Papaver somniferum
GATATTTCATCATGTGATATTCTGATCACCCCAGCGTCACATCCAGAAGAGTACGATAAGCTTATATCAAATCCCGTGGACATGGATTCAAGGTGATGCAATGAAAGTAGGTTACACATGGGGACTACCAACATGGGACGCTTTCACTCCCCTCAACCAGGTTATTTCTGATTTCAACATCATCACTGTCGAAGTTTTACGAGCCGCAGGAATTTCTCAATATGAAGCCGTACATGTGCACCGAAGACTCCAAATGCACGCCACAAAGATACATTCACATATTCGGCCAAGCCATTGGATCTAACCGAAGCATAACTGGGGACTGCTCACCACATCCCATTCCACACGATAGTCCAAGATTCGGAAGATGGTTCGAAGGATGCCACTTGGAACCAAGTCCTTGAAGACTTGATAGTAGCACATCGCCAACGAAACGTCTCCCAACTCATCTATTTCATCCAGTGTCTCCGGAAGATTTCGACCAATACAAGCATCCACAACATATTGTCATCGTGATCAGAGGGTCCAGGCACTGAACAACCTAAAATCAAGGATGGACCGAAA
>NW_020640043.1:0-567 GCF_003573695.1 Papaver somniferum
TTGGGGTGACCTGGGGGTGCCCCTTAGTAATTAGGTTACCCCTTATCCAAAAGCGAGATTCCGAATAACACTTGTCCTCCGAGGGTGCTCCGTGCAACTTTTCGAGACGAATTTTCCAACAATAATTATTTTCCAAAAATATCTACAAACACACAAAACACCATAATAAGGACGAAAATAAGTACTAACAATACGAAACATTGAGGACAAATTAGACACATAAATGCGTCTATCAAATACCCCCAAACTTATTATTTGCTAGTCCTCGAGCAAAAATAAAAAATAAAACCGAGTTAATCTCGGGAGGGTTTACCAGAGGTGTACCCACAAAACCATTACTCCAGACCCTAGCTATCTATGTCGAACCTTGGAAGGCACTAAAGAATCTCCTTGGTTGGCTTACAATCACTGACTACAGGAGGAAGTACCCTGATGCGAAATTCCAATTGTTGTACACGAGTTTACACTCAAGCATACTAAAATTCATATAAAGTGACAGAGCTCTACTCAGATAGTTGCACTATGGACATCATATTCGGAGTCAAACTAATCATATGGATAGAAAAA
>NW_020640043.1:637-1000 GCF_003573695.1 Papaver somniferum
ACTGGCATATACAAGGGAACCAGTGGTCAATAACTTAAATATAGATCAACAAACTGGCAAATAAAAGGGAACCAACAGTTGACTACACAGAACAATAACCATTTTTTTTTAACTTAACGGCATGAATAGATCTTTTTGATCCAAGCGCATGCTTCTTGTCAGCAGATTACACGATAGTTCCCACGGGTCCTGCATTCCACGCTTGCTTAGGCGACGGAAACAGGGAGAACACACGCATATTGCTATCCAAGTGTTAATACTTATTCTGATTGGTCTAACTGGTCTGGTCTCTTTTTTTTTTTTTTAGTAACTCAGTCACTCTAATTCACCCTAGCAATGGTAACAACTTGAATCGTGTGCCCC
>NW_020640044.1:0-335 GCF_003573695.1 Papaver somniferum
ATGATCTCGGCTGACATATGTTGGATTCTTGCCTTGAATAACAGAGTTCTAATCTTGCTTTCGCCGAAATCGGGTATTCTCTTTCCTTTTTCTCTACTCAACATGATCCTCTTCACATGTTGTATTATAATTTTGTTCATATTTTGAAACATTGATGACAATGTTTAGTTTAGGTTTGGGGGTATAGAGTAGATACCACGATCACATGTTATAATTGAAAACAAGAACTCCTTCTTTTTGAAAAAAATAAAAAAATTGAAAAAAAAATAAAAATAAAAAAATCATAAAAATGGAGCTCATTTACCTTGAAATGTTGACTCTTGTGCAAATATGTA
>NW_020640044.1:525-1000 GCF_003573695.1 Papaver somniferum
GCCTCGATCTTCAAGGTGTTTGATAGGAAGTTACGATTGCCAATCACTTTAGAATACTGAACGAAACTTGACTAGCTTGTTCTTTGGTTGGTTGGGATAGAAGGTGGAGGTTACATTAAGAAAGACAACCATCGAATTTAACTGGGTGCATCAAAAAGGGCTACCTCTTGCTAAGAGTCATGTAATTTTTTGTTTCCTTTTGTGTATGTATCAAAAGTATTACCATGTTAAAAAAAAAATAAAATATGATGTATATTCAGAAAAATAAAAATAAAATTAATATCAGAAAAAAAATTCAAAAAAAAAATAATCAAGTATTTATCAATTCCATCCTCTCTTGTTCCAAAAATAAAAGAGAGTAGTCAATGTAAATAAGAGTCATGTAAAGAGTCATCTTTTGTTTTATTGTAATAAGCAAGGAAGGGTGTATGCCATTGATGTACAACGCGAGTAATTGTGAAATACCTCCAACTCA
>NW_020640045.1:0-395 GCF_003573695.1 Papaver somniferum
CAAGGATTTAACCTAGGTGAACTAGCTAGGTGAAAGGGAAATCTTAACCCTAGAATCACACTTCCATTCCCATTGTTTTCATTTTCTTCACTACTTTTTCCACTGTCATTCTTAGTCACTTTCTTTGCTTCCTGCCAACATCTCACAGTTATCTTTTGTCACTGCCTTGCATATAGAATTAGCTTAGGAGGATCTCAACACACACCCAAGTCCCTGTGGATTCGACCCGTACTTGTGCACTCACTGCAACAACACCGTGCACTTGCGGTATCACTGTAGGCATCCATTTATTCATCTTATTTACACATCTATATTCGCCTACCAAGTTTTTGGCGCCGTTGCCGGGGACTTGGCATTGTGTGGTTGCTGTTTTTCCTTGCTTTCTTTTGCTGCTA
>NW_020640045.1:406-1000 GCF_003573695.1 Papaver somniferum
TACCCATTGAACGAAAGGTGTCGGGAAGCCAAGTTTTTTCAGTGATTGATCTATGAATGCCCAATCTAGGGAGTCATAAGCTTTTTGTATATCCAGCTTCAGTGCAATTTTTGGGTGTTTGGATGGGGGTGTTGTTCTTATTACATGAAACAGTTCAGAAGCAATTGCAATGTTGTCGTGGATCGATCTTTTGAGTATGAATGCACTCTGATATGGGTTGATGATGAATTGTAAAATGGGTCTAAGTCGGTTCACCAGAATTTTTGTGATGATTTTGTAAACTACGTTACAAAGACCAATGAGCCTGAAGTGGGTAGGGGTTGTTGGGTTTGGAATTTTTGGGATTAGGGTGATATGGGTGTGGTTTATTGGTTCTTGTAGGTAGTTGTGTTGGAAGAAATATCTGACCATGTTAATGATTTGTGGCCCTGTAGTCTCTCAAACAAAGTTAAAGAACTTACTGGTGAAGCCGTCTGGGCTTGGGGCCTTATCCACGCCGATAGAATCTACTGCTTCTTTGATTTCTGGTGTTGAGACAAGTTTAGTTAGACTCTCTATTTGGGCTTCCGTTAAACTTGGATGGATGCAGTCAAA
>NW_020640046.1:0-339 GCF_003573695.1 Papaver somniferum
AAAATTGGTTTTTGCTTTTCAGACCTTAAATTCAGGTCATAACTGGACGAATGATGGCTAATTAGAAAGCTTACAGATCATAGAAAAATATCACATATAAAAATCAACAAAATACTTAAGTTCATTTTAACGGAAACAAAGCGTGAACCGCCGCTACCTACGCTTTTCGGAAAAAAATGATTTTTGCTTTTCAGACCTTAAATTCAGGTCAGAACTGGACGAATGATGGTTCATTAGAAACCTTACAGATCATAGAATAGTATCACATATAAAAATCCAAAAAATGTTTCGGTTCATTTTAACGGAAACAAAGCGTGAACCGCTACCTACGCTTTTCGG
>NW_020640046.1:539-694 GCF_003573695.1 Papaver somniferum
AACAATATCACACATAAAAATCTACAAAATATTTCGGTTCATTTTAACGGAAACAAAGCGTGAACCGCTACCTACGCTTTTCGCCAAAAATTGGTTTTTGCGACCTTAAATTCAGGTCAGAACTGGACGAATGATGGTTCATTAGAAAGCTTACA
>NW_020640046.1:826-1000 GCF_003573695.1 Papaver somniferum
CGTGAACCGCTACCTACGCTTTTCGGCAAAAAATGGTTTTTGCTTTTCAGACCTTAAATTCAGATCAGAACTGGACGAATTATGGCTCGTTAGAAAGCTTACAGATCATTCAACAATATCACATATAAAAATCCACAAAATATTTCTGTTCATTTTAACGGAAACAAACCGTGA
>NW_020640047.1:0-663 GCF_003573695.1 Papaver somniferum
ATCTAACTTCCTATCAAACACCTTGAAGATCGAGGCTATACATGTATTGGTAGATCGTGCGCGTGCAAGTTTCTTATCACTATGTGAATTGTGCTAGAATCAGGGTGCCTAAATATCTAGAGTAAGACTCCTAATAATTACATATTTGCACAAGAGTCAACATTTCAAGGTAAATGAGCTCCATTTTTTATGATTTTTTAATTTTTTTTTTTTTATCATTTTTAAATTTTTCAAAAAGAAGGAGTTCTTGTTTTCAATTATGGCATATTATCGTGGTATCTACTCTATACCCCCAAACCTAAACTAAACATTGTCCTCAATGTTTAAAAATATGGAAAGAATTAAAATGCAACATATGGAAAGGGACATGCTGAGTAGAGTAAAAGGAGAGAGAATACCCGATTTCGGCGAAAGCAGAATTAAAACTCCGTTATCCAAAGCAAAACTCCAACATATTCGGAGTCACAATGGATGAGCACAAAATATATACAAAAGGAAATTTAACTAACACATTATCTACAAGAAAATTTGGTTTTTAATGGGATTGGACATTTTGGGAAAAATTTGGTTTTGTCGGGAGTGAAAACTTTTTGGTTTTTTAGGGAAAAAGGCTTTTTGGTTTTCAATGGGGAAGAAAACGCAGCTACTTATGTACAAGGGTGG
>NW_020640047.1:674-1000 GCF_003573695.1 Papaver somniferum
AGTTTTTTAGGGAAAAAGGTTTTTGGTTTTCAATGGGGAAGAAAACGCAGCTACTTATGTACAAGGGTGGACCAGCTTAGTCCACATAGACTGGGTCCTCCAGGTTGGTTGTTTCAGTGTCGGGTGGGAATGGTTCAAGGAATGGTTTTAATCTCTGCCCGTTGACTTTGAAAATGTTCTTGTTGGAGACATCTTCAAGCTCTAAAGCTCCATGAGGGAAAACTGTGCGTACTAGGTACGGTCCCTTCCATCTGGAACACAGTTTTCCTGGAAAAAGATGTAACCGGGAGTCATACAGCAAGACTTTCTGACCAGGAGTGAAGGAT
>NW_020640048.1:0-350 GCF_003573695.1 Papaver somniferum
AGAGTCCCTAATCTAGGTTTGGAACTGTGTGCTTCCCAAGTCCTCTTGGACTATTTTTCTTCTAAGTATAATACATTTGAGGAACCACAGTTGGAATTAGCATGTTTTCCCGTCCCTAGCAAAGTTCATTTCGAGCTAGACCTTTTGCATGATGAACCCTCGAAACTGCGCGATTTTGTTTTCAAAATTATATCTTCTGTAAAATCCAGGTTTGGGGGTAGCTCATTTTGTTTCACAGCTTCACTTGCATGCCTATCATATTATTATTATGTGAAGCTGTTGAAACCTCTACACTTTGTCTTTTGGGTTGATCCTCAACTCTTTAGATTGTTAGTGTATGGTGAATTTTT
>NW_020640048.1:415-1000 GCF_003573695.1 Papaver somniferum
TTTTTTGTATATAATCCAGTAGATACAATTTCTTAAAACACTTTTTATTCCTTTTGTATATATTTTGCTAATCCAATATGATCTCGGCTGAAATATGTTGGATTTTTTTTCCTTGAATAACGGAGTTTTAATTCTGCTTTCGCCGAAATCGGGTATTCTCTCTCCTTTTACTCTACTCAGCATGTCCCTTTCCATATGTTGCATTTTAATTCTTTCCATATTTTGAAACATTGAGGACAATGTTTAGTTTAGGTTTGGGGGTATAGAGTAGATACCATGATAATTTGCCATAATTGAAAACGAACTCCTTCTTCTTTTTGAAAAAATTGTAAAATTTCAAAAAAATTAAAAAATGAAAAATCATAAAAATGGAGCTCATTTACCTTAAAATGTTGACTCTTGTGCAAATATGTAATTTTTAGGAGTCTTAGTCTAGATATTTAGGCACCCTGATTCTAGCACAATTCACATAGTGATAAGAAATTTGCACGCGCACGATCTACCAATACATGTATGGCCTCGATCTTCAAGGTGTTTGATAGGAAGTTACGATTGCCAATCACTTTAGAATACTGAACGAAACTT
>NW_020640049.1:0-249 GCF_003573695.1 Papaver somniferum
TTTTATCTTTAATTCACTATCAATCATACAGATTCTCAAACATTATTTGTAAACCTTAAGCATAGATTATCAAGAGATTAAACCAAGCATAACCTATCAAACTGAATAACAAATAATTAAGACAATTATTCAAATAATTTAAAACTCTGCAAAAGCAGCGATTAGGTGAATTATATAATTAAATGAAATAGTTACCCATTTATGTTGCGTGAATAGCTTCCTCCTTTGCCTTGGTTACGAGGGAATTAT
>NW_020640049.1:449-868 GCF_003573695.1 Papaver somniferum
AATTGTACGTGTATTTATAGTGAATTGAGGCCAAAAATCCGACCATTGATTGCGTATATACTCTCTTTAATTCGATTATTCCTCGCTGCCAAAAATAGAGAATAATTGCCATTTAAAGAATTTTCTCATGTCAACTTGCTTCCTGCACGCTCCCATTCGACTTATTCACGCCTCAATACTCTTCCAACGCCAGCAGAACTCCCCCATGCACACAAGAACTTCAATTTTGCTCGTGTTACAATACACGTTCTCTGTTTTGGGTGTGTGAATCATACCGAAAATTCCAGCCAAATTTGATCGATCATGTCACCCATACTATGTTCCTTAACCTATATCACATCTCTATACAAAATTTCAGCCATTAAATCGACCCATAACCCCTTCATTTTGACGATCGAAATTCTGTCAGGAGTGAAAAT
>NW_020640050.1:0-223 GCF_003573695.1 Papaver somniferum
CATCATTGTGCATCAAACTCCGAAGCCCCCGCTTTACATCGCAACGCCCATCTCCATCTTGGGTCGTCCGTTTTGCTACATCCCTGCATCCAACGGTCGCTCCTGATTTAAGATTTTTCGTGGTGGTTGTAGTAATAAAGGTTCAAACTCTCGGACTTGTGAAGGTAATGGATTTTTAGATTTAAAAATATATATACAAATATTGACAAATTGGTAGAGATTT
>NW_020640050.1:423-681 GCF_003573695.1 Papaver somniferum
GGCAAACTAGTGAGCAAATTAGTTTTCCTCCCATTCTAGATGTATGCATAGGATTTTCAACTCAACCTAGGATCACACTGCTTGGCTAGGACACAAAGGTGGATTCTAATCCCTTAGCTTATCCACAATCCCTTTTACAGTCACTTAATTTCAGTTCTATTTTGTTCCATGCTAAATTTACCTTCCTTCACTGTTTTTCTTGCATTTTGAAGCTGTTGTGCACTGAAATCAGTGCACAAACTCCCCCTGCCCTTGGCT
>NW_020640050.1:710-1000 GCF_003573695.1 Papaver somniferum
ACCCCTGCCCTTGGCTCACAGCCTTGGTTCATGCCATTTGCCCTCTTTGTTTCACTGCCACTATAACATTGTGATCTTGCATCTTGTTTTACATCATCTGCCAGCATAGTTTAACTTCTTTATGCTCCCACTCCCTGTGGACTAACCCCTTGCTTACCTTCTATACTAAAACTTGGCCTTGTATACTTGCAAGTTTTGTGTGCAACCCCATTTTCACACCAATAGGAGCAACTGAGGTTTGGCAGGATCAGTTTTAACAAGGAAATTGAACATGTTTCTATCTTTGTAAA
>NW_020640051.1:0-300 GCF_003573695.1 Papaver somniferum
TTTTTGTAAAGTTCCGAATGTACGATGGCCCAAAAATCAGAATTTGGAAAAACTTATACTTTTCAAATTTTGTCTTTGAAATAATCGGAAGTTAAATTAGTTACCAAAACGTCCGAATATGGGCTGTCTAACCTTCAATATTGGCCCTTGGAACCACCTGGAGCCATGGCGTGGTTTTATTTGAACTTGTAATATTCGGAGGATAATATTTTTGTAAAGTTCCGAATGTACGATGGCCCAAAAATCAGAATTTGGAAAAACTTATACTTTTCAAATTTTGTCTTTGAAATAATCAGAAGT
>NW_020640051.1:500-771 GCF_003573695.1 Papaver somniferum
TAACTCCTCGGGGTTTATTCGGTGTTTCGTGACGCATCATGTTTTGATGTTTTGGCCTGCATGCTTTCCACGTACCTTTTTATATACACGTGTCTGATAGTGAGATATATGTGTACACAATGTACCTGCACTGGTTAGAGAACGAAACATTGATGAAAAATAATGTGGTCGGTGGTGCATATTGCATGATGAATAAGTCCCCGAATGATAAAGAATAGGGGAACTTAGGCGCATGCCCCAAAAAAAAAAATTCTTACCGCCAAGCCCACAA
>NW_020640052.1:0-539 GCF_003573695.1 Papaver somniferum
TAGAAGAACAATTGGGCGGTTCTCCGTAAGATTGAGAGCAATAACGTCTTCAAGACGGTGATACCCACTGTTCCTGACTATGTAGAGAGGCCCGTGTATAGACTCAGGCAGACCTCCATACATGAAATGTTGAGAGGGAAAAACGTCTTCTGGACATTAGCAACACTAGATGATTTACTGACTATACGCAAGAGATTAAATTCTAGGTCATATTCACCACTGAATTCTTAGAAGATAATCTATCTTATCTCATTACTCCTATTTCATGATCGAAATGGTAATAGATAAATGTATAACTCCGATTTCATTATCGAATCCACGCCTGATCTCATGAAATGGTAATAGATGTTACTATGATTTCATGGTCGAACCCACGGCTGATCTCATGAAATGGTAATATCACCACTTATTTTATTACTCCGATTTCATGATCGAATCCACGGATGATCTCATGAAATGGTAATAGATATTACTCCGATTTCATGGTCGAATCACTACGGTCCCATGGAATGGTAATATCACCGCTCATTTCATTACTC
>NW_020640053.1:0-321 GCF_003573695.1 Papaver somniferum
CCAGACAAAGGAATTTATTAGAATAAACGGAAGAGACTTTGTCAACGACTCATTTATATCTTGTAGCAAAATTGATTAGAGTGGTTACCAAATAGATTTTTCCTTTGCTATTTGGAATACGATCCAAAGGACTTGATATTCACGTGCGTGACTCTAGAAGTCGAAGGCGCAGGGATACTGAGGGAACTAAGTAGCTAGTGGTAGTTTGCTTGGTCTCAACTATACGAAGTTGGTGAAAAAGCGAGGGTCTAACAACACCACCCAATATTTCCCTTAGCAATCTGTATGGACTAACTCCGAAATACTTTGCTAGACAATCAA
>NW_020640053.1:332-1000 GCF_003573695.1 Papaver somniferum
ACCCAATATTTCGCTTAGCAATCTGTATGGACTAACTCCGAAATACTTTGCTAGAGAATCAACTAGACAGTCAGACTCAATCTAGATAAAAGTATCTCAAGGAGTTAATATCTCTCTCTTGATTTGATTTTTACTCAAGCTAAAAACAATAGCGAGTCTTTATCAAATACAGGGAATAACTTGGACGGTACCAAAGACCAATGTCCAAGTGTTAATCAATAAAATCAACAACCACAAGGTCGGATCTCTAATCGATTAAACTTTAACGCACAACCTGTATTATTTCCATTATAAAGATAAACAATATAATGCGGAAAACGAAATAACACAGACACCAGAAATTTTGTTAACTAGGAAACCGCAAATGCAGAAAAACCCCCGGAGCTAGTCCAGATTGAATACACACTGTATTAAGCCGCTACATACACTAGCCTACTCCAAGCTAATTTCGGACTGGACTATAGTTGAACCCCAATTAGTCTCCCACTAATTCAAGGTACAGTTATACTCCTACGCCTCTGATCCCAGCAGGATACTGCGCACTTGATTCCCTTAGCTGATCTCACCCACAACCAAGAGTTGTTGCAACTCAAAATCGCAGACTTGATAATAAACAAATATGTCTCACACAGAAAATTCTATCAAAGGATAAATCTTTCTCCCACAGA
>NW_020640054.1:0-250 GCF_003573695.1 Papaver somniferum
ACCAAAACCCCACTGGGTTTTTGCAACAATATCAGAGCAGCTGGGCTGTGCTAAAAAGGTAAGCCTAAACCCATTCCATTGAGAGAACCCAACCTGTGGGCTTCCGAATTTCTTTAATTGTGGGCTTGTAATAATTAACCCAATTTTTTTGGGCTTTTTATTTTTCTATTTTGGGTTTGTAATTAATTATTTTTGGGCTTGTTGTTTAATTTGTGGGCTTGTATTTATTTTGTGTGGGCTTGTTTAAATT
>NW_020640054.1:450-653 GCF_003573695.1 Papaver somniferum
AAAACCAAATAGTGGGCTTTGTGTAATTTCAAAATGGGCCAACCTCGTGCTCTCCATGAATACATGTATCCATCAATACAAATTCCATTATCATGTATTGTATTACCTCAAACCAATAACCCTTTTAAAATAAATGCAAGCATGATACAAATACTTCCTATATTTCGAGGGTTCGATTCTGAGAACCCCTATACTCATGTAAG
>NW_020640054.1:853-1000 GCF_003573695.1 Papaver somniferum
CAAGCTATAGTTGTACTCCTACACCTTTGATCCCAGCAGGATACTGCGCACTTGATTCCCTTAGCTGATCTCACCCACAACCAAGAGTTGCTGCAACCCAAAATCACAGACTTGATAATAAACAGATCTGTCTCACACAGAAAAGTC
>NW_020640055.1:0-364 GCF_003573695.1 Papaver somniferum
CTCAAATTCAAAAATAAATTTTGGCGGGAAATTTTCTTTATACACTGGTAGATTTTCCAATCGATTTTTGAAGGTGTTATAAGGAGATTAAATCGCTGAAACTTAATGGGTATATGTGATATGGATATAAGAAGATATTGTGGTGGTTGGGATCAATCAAATTTTTCCAGATAATCGATTCTCGATTAAAGCAGGAAAGAAGAGATATCGGTTAAACTTGGAAAGAAAATTACGTAAAGATGCTGCATGGGTTGTGGAAGTTAAGTGCACATATTCTCCTAGGTTGCATATCAACAGATTTTGGAAATTATCAAGACAATTAACGCATGCAGAGAAAGAAAATAAGAAATTATTCCCAAGAATA
>NW_020640055.1:564-973 GCF_003573695.1 Papaver somniferum
AGAATCTGTATGATTGATAGTGAATTAAAGATAAAAGAGGACTTAAGAATTGAATAGAGTTTTGAAATATTTATCATTTAATTTTGCATAATAGTGGAATCTAGTGTCTTGGTTACCTCTCCCACCCATTGTTAATATTTTTGTATATATAATTTTATCAAATCTTTAAATTTAATCTTCACAAGTCCGAGAGTTTGAACCTCATTACTACAACCCACAAAAAACAATAATCATTTTGGCGCCGCCGATGCGGATTTGTGCTTAGATAGAATTTTTAGGTTTTTATTATTTTATTTTATTTTACTATTATTTGTTCCTTTTTACGTTTCTTTTTGTGTCTTTGATTTACAGGTTCGAAGTGGAATACTAAGGACTTGGGAACAAAAAGCTTAAAGCTAAAAGCTAAAAG
>NW_020640056.1:0-521 GCF_003573695.1 Papaver somniferum
TCATGGTTCGTCGGAATTTCAACCATGGGACAAAGGAGGGAGCGACTACATGGACCGTGGATCAACCATGTAGTGTCCATATGCTCACGTGACCAAATACGAAGAACTCCTGAAGAGTTGACGATTTGTTGGTGAAAGAATGATTAAATGCTGGTTTAATCATTTATTTGAAAATGCTTGTCTGAGCCTTAGGTGAGAAAACCTAATTAACTATGACGAGGCGAGGCGAGGGACCGACCATGGAGTCATGAAACGGCCCTGGGTTGTCCCGTGACCGCCTGACGATCACTTCATGAAAGTTCAAAGTGTTTGGGAGAGTTTTGGACCTAATACGAGCAATTGTGCAAATTAGGTCAAAACTGTGAAAATTGATGGGACCGGCTTCCGTGGGCCAAAGAGCCAATCTTGGTCGGTCAAGATAGCGTGCTCGTGTCCCCAAGGCGTCCGCGTCTCAGTCCTGAGAATTTTGATATTTTCTGGCGTGCAATTGAGCATCCATTCGAGAAAATATGCCAAAATTA
>NW_020640056.1:532-1000 GCF_003573695.1 Papaver somniferum
TAAGACGTCCGCGTCTCAGTTCTGAGAATTTTGATACTTTGTAGCGTGCAATTGAGCATCCATTCGAGAAAATATGCCAAAATTAGGGTTTCGACGAAACTGAGGAAAACACCATGAGATAATGAAAAATAATTATAAAATAAGGAATGAGGAGGTGCGGGAGCGCCGTGGTCAAGGCATGGTCGGCCGGTCATGACCACGGTCCCGTGGTGCCTTTTCCTTAATTTTATAATATTTTGATGATTTTATGAAAAAATCATGAATTTTGAGAAATTTAATGAATTTTGGGAGTTTCCATGAATTGAAGGAGTTTTCATGAGTTCAAGGAAGCAAAATATATTAAAATATTAAAACAAGGGCGTGTGGGACTGTGGAAGGCATGGCCGGCCGGCCAGGGTCTGGTCCCACAAGTTTCCCTAATTTTATAATGATTTTATGAAAAATTCATAAATTTTTAGAAATTTGATG
>NW_020640057.1:0-299 GCF_003573695.1 Papaver somniferum
TCAGTTGCAGCAGCAGCAGTGGCTTCAGCAGCAGCAGAAGGGTAATGCAGGCTGCTCAGGGAAGCATAACAGGGCAAAACAAGGCAATATAGCAAAGGGAAAGACCAAGGCAGTGAGGATGACAATGGAGATAGTATCATTATATACAATGTGGCAATATATACAATGATAAAACAACAATAATCTACATGTGCATATTAACAATGGCATAAGCAAACAGCAAACAACAATGATGATGGTGAAGGTGATAATGGCATAAAGAATGACAAAGAGATAAACCAAGGCCTAAGCCAAGGGCA
>NW_020640057.1:499-981 GCF_003573695.1 Papaver somniferum
ACATGAGCTGCACATGATGAAGACTATCTTATTGATTCATGGTTTCATCTAGTCCTAGCATTTGAGGTTTAGAACATACATAACAAGAACATTAGAGAACAGGAAAACATAAATAATGAACAAAAGATGAACAATGAAGGAACAAACATCACAAACATCACATTAACAGCAGCTTAACATGAACAACAAATTGAACAAAACACATACATGATTAAACAGGAACAGTGCATGAAACAACACAAATTGAAGAGACTCAAAAAGACATTAACAGAACATAACAGTTCTGGACACTGGCTATTCCAGCATAAGCCAATTTCACACCCAACACCTTCTATTTATACAAGCAAGCAAAAACCTAAAAATCCCCAAAATATCAGAGAATTAGGGTTTCACCAAAAAGTGAAATTGACTCACCTAACCTAATGATAACAGCCCTAATACGTCGACCCATGCCTCTTATTCTTCTCCTGATGCAACCCATG
>NW_020640058.1:0-435 GCF_003573695.1 Papaver somniferum
TGGAATCACAAACGATGAGACGAAGATGTTTGTGATTACTTTTATCTTGCTTATCGGAGAAATTAATCTCGAGTCAATTATTTCAATTGTACTCAATACGATAGAATTGGGCAAGATCAGAACACGCAACTACAAAGAAAATAGTTGGGTCTGGATTCACAATCCTAATGAAGTCTTTGAAGTCATTAACCTACATGGTCTTGATAGAAACCTAAGGTTAAAGGAGAATCGACTCTAGTTATGCAACTAGTAACACACAAGAGGTGTGGGGATTAGATTTCCCAGTTATTAGAGTTCTCCTTTATATAGTTTTCAAATCAGGGTTTGCAATCCAACTTACCTTGGTAACAAAGCATTCAATATTCACCGTTAGATGAAAAACCTGATTCAACCAAGCTAATATCTTTCAACTGTTAGATCGAACATAGCTTGTTA
>NW_020640058.1:446-1000 GCF_003573695.1 Papaver somniferum
CGTTAGATGAAAAACCTGATTCAACCAAGCTAATATCTTTCAACCGTTAGATCGAACTTAGCTTGTTACACACAAATGAAATGTACCCTCATTTAGGTTTATGTAATCGTACCTAAACGTGTACACCATGTTGGTTCACAAATAGTTAACCGAGGTTAGCCATATGATTACTCTCATATCAAACTTATTCATATTAATCATAACTAGTTCAAATGACTCAAATGAAACTAGTTAAAGAGTTGTTCAATTGTTATATTCTCGAAGAATTATACAAGAACACAATTGAAGCAAAATCGGTTTGATTCACTCGAATCAATCATGAACACTATAGCCACGGTTTGCAAAGATTGCATTCCTTATTATATAAATGTTTATGTTCATGTTTAAACCGATTTTAGAACTTTAACCTTCAAGAATGCAAACGGGTACGCATACTTGAAATACCCGGACTAAGATTGAGTTACGCCAGTAAGCAAACGGGTACGTGATAGACGCATTTATGTGTCTAATTTGTCCTCAATGTTTCGTATTGTTAGTACTCGTTTTCGTCCTTA
>NW_020640059.1:0-180 GCF_003573695.1 Papaver somniferum
TAACAGTTTCTCCTTGTTCATGCTTTTATTTTTATCTTTAGAACATCGAGGGCAATGTTAGATTTAAGTTTGGGGGTGGGGAAGAACTTTTTAGTTGCACTTTTGAAACTTCTAGCGTCACATGGTATCCGGTTAGCTAAGTTTATATATTGTTTCTCACCGAAAAGATAGAAATTGGAA
>NW_020640059.1:380-674 GCF_003573695.1 Papaver somniferum
CTAGTTCTTCGTCTCTAGAGGATACAATCAAACTATTGAAAAGTAGTCCTTTTTATGATCCCTCTGTTCCTATTCCTCCTTTAGAAGAGTCCCTCAGGAAGTTAGCTGAGTCGATGCGTAAATTAGCTGAGATGAATAGTATAATTATAGATGAAAGAACTACAATAACGAGTGAACCTTCTTTAGAAGACAACCTCAAGCGGATAGCTGAGACGAACGAAAGAATTGCTCGAAATTACTTGAATTGCCAATATAGTGTATCCAATAATACCCTTGAGAATGAAGATAGTTATT
>NW_020640059.1:841-1000 GCF_003573695.1 Papaver somniferum
ATTATTCACCTATTCAAAAGGACGAGGATTTGACTAGAGATACCTTCGTTTTAGATGATGTAGTATTTCTTGTTTACAAAGTCGATAATGATTTATAGGAACGAGTTTATTCTGAGAATAATGTTTTAGAGTCTAGCGATTTAGAAACAATAGTCTTAG
>NW_020640060.1:0-412 GCF_003573695.1 Papaver somniferum
TTCTTCTTCATTTTCATACTATTTCTTCTACAGATCTTCATCGTTCGTAATTTTCTTCGAAATAATCTTCTCGCTACTGTTTTCCATGGATTCATCAAGGTTAGTTTTCTTTTTCTTCTTTATGGGTTTTGCTGAAATTGATCTTGTTTATTGCTTTATTTGATGTTGTTTATGTGATTCCAATACTCTTATCATTTAAGCAAAAGCACCTCCAATACTAAATTTACAATTCAGAACCCTAATATTCCCAAACCGCAGCATAAGGTTGTTGCGCATAAAAGAAAGTCTGCGAATGAGAAGGTAGTAAGAAACACTATCCTTTTCTAATAACAATATTGTTGCCTCTGTTTCTTATCTGGATTGTAATTCGCAGGGTGATAAGGATGTCAATAAACCTCTCAAGAAATCTCGC
>NW_020640060.1:423-1000 GCF_003573695.1 Papaver somniferum
TTGGATTGTAATTGGCAGGGTGATAAGGATGTCAATAAACTTCTCAAGAAATCTCGCCACCTTAAAACTGTTCAAACTTTCGTTCCATTCCACTTACTCATCTCTTCTAAATCTCCTGCGACATCTTCACAAGATAAATCTTTATCTCCAATTCGCGAAAAAGTTGCCTCAGACTTCATTTCTTCAGCTGACCTTTCAATGATTGAAACCCCCCTTGTTGATCCTTCTATGAATGAAACTTCTTCTCTTCTTATTGAGAATGTTTCTCAACCTTCTACCACTGCCAGTTCTCTACCTGAGTCTCTTCCTCTTTCGAAAGAAACCGTGGAAGGAATAGATATTGCTTTCAAAGTTTTATCTGAAGTCCTGGATGATGGCAAGAAGTCTTCTATTGATCCTATCAAGTCTAATGTTTGCGAAATTCTGAGCAAGCATTTGGGTTCTGACAGAGCTGCTTCGCAGACAGCTTTGGAAAAAGAGTGTAATGCTATTCGTCTCGAAAATCAAAAGCTTCAGAATGTTTTGTTAGATCGTGACAATCTTCGCAAGAAGAATGATGAATTGAGAGGTATGATTT
>NW_020640061.1:0-561 GCF_003573695.1 Papaver somniferum
ACTTTTCAATAATTATTCGAAGATCTCCTTCTGTCTTAGGCACGCTTCCATGAATCTCAACAAATAGTGGACTCATTCGGTCTAATCCCCACTTGTAGCAGTTGATACTTACTACTGGGTCCACACTCCCTATGGCTTGGCAGATCTTGTGCCATCTGTTAGTGTATTCCCTCGTGTTTTCCTTGTAGCCAATTTCCAGAGAAAAAAGCTTATCCATTCCAGTGTTGACAGCTTTGTTGTACATGTATGTCCTCATAAATTTCTCTGCGATTTGATCGTAGGAGTTGATGGAATCTGGTGGTAGGTTTTCAAACCAAGACAAAGCCGATCCCTTCAGACTTGACGGGAAATATCTACAGAGGACGGCGTCGTTCTGACTCCATCGGGCTAAGATACGGTTATAATACCGAATATGTGCCGCGGGATCACTGGATCCGTCGTAGCATTCAAAAGTTGGGACAGGGCACTTTAACGGAATGGGGGTATTTTCCAGGCGATGAGTTAGGGGCGTGGAGTTAGCTTCTTTCATCACCTCTTCAAGCCTTCCTCCGCCTTGTCTGG
>NW_020640061.1:572-1000 GCF_003573695.1 Papaver somniferum
TTAGGGGCGTGGAGTTAGCTTCTTTCATCACCTCTTCGATCCTTCCTCCGCCTTGTCTGGCTTTTAACTGTTTGATCTCAGCCATCATATCATCGCGCAGCTCCTCCATTGTGCGGTAATATCCCATGTTCTCATGCTCAGTTGAGCGTTTCTTTCTTCGATCTTCGCTATCATAATAATATAACTCTTCGGTGGCATATTCCGGATCTGATGCGCTGCTTCCCCTGGCGTCATTTGGTAGGATGACTCTTCGGTCACGATTGGGCTATGGCGCTTTAGAATTTGCTTCGTCCAGTTGTTGGCTAGTCTTCGTGATTTGGGCAATCTTATCTTTCAAGTCTTGTTTCTCCCTGGCTAGAAGAGCTACGGCATTTGCATAGACCTGCTGGCTATTTTTCAATTCTTCGAGCTCTACCATCAGTCGGTGG
>NW_020640062.1:0-431 GCF_003573695.1 Papaver somniferum
AATGAAGTCTTTAAGTCGTTAACCTGGTTTTAGATAAGAAAACCAAAGGTTAGAGGAGAATCGACTCTAGCGAGCGCACTAGTATCACACAGATATGTGGGGATTAGTTTTGCACAATTCTAGATGTCTCCTTTATATAGCCTTCAAATCAAGGTTTTGCCTTAGTTACAAAGCAATCAATATTCACCGTTAGAAGAAAACATGAGATATACGTTTACTGGGTTTGTGAAAATCATGCCCAAACGTGTACGTGTATGTTGGTTCAACATAGTAACCCAACAGGTTAACCATATGAGCATTTCATATTAACCTTGTTCTTCTTCACCATAACTAGTTCAATTGACTCAAATGAACTAGTTAGAGAGTTGTTCAATTGCTATGAGATCTTATGTAACTACACAAGACACAATTGAAACAAAGATGATTCGATT
>NW_020640062.1:525-873 GCF_003573695.1 Papaver somniferum
GGTTTGCATACTGCATTCCTTAGTAATTTAAGTTTCATGTTCAGAGCACATCTTTAGATCATCACCCACTCAAGCTCGCAAACAAGTTAGCGGACTTAAGGCAACCAGCAGAGTTTTCCAAACTCAGCAGAAAATCTCCGCAAGGAGACTTTCGCCAGTTCGCGGACTAAACACGCAAACGAGTTTTTCGAAATCCCAGCAGAAATTCTCTGTAAGAGAACTTTCGTCAGTTCGCGGACTTGGCAAAGCCAATTCCTCCGGTTTCTCTCAATCAACAAAGTTCGCAAACTTCGGATTAAGGAATATGACTTATGCACATATGTGTTACCACACAATGCTTATATCCAT
>NW_020640063.1:0-395 GCF_003573695.1 Papaver somniferum
CTCCTAGACAGCTTGCTCTGCTAGTATAGAGCGATAACGTCTTCAGGAACAAACAACGAGTTTACCCTGACTATATAAAGGATATGACTTACCGACAAGATCATATCGGGATAATTAATGCTCCTAGACAGCTTGCTCTGCTAGTATAGAGCCACAAAGTTAGTTATTCCTAATTACAATTGCTCCTATTCCATGGTCGAATCCACACTGGTCCCATGGAATGGCAATAAACAATTGTTTTGATTCTATGATCGAATTCACAGCTTGATCTCATAGAATAGCAATAACTATATTATCTCATTACTCTGATTTCATGATCGAATACACAACTGGTCTCATAAATGGTAATAGATAAATCTTAATTACTCTGATTCTATGGTCGAATCTACGATCCC
>NW_020640064.1:0-775 GCF_003573695.1 Papaver somniferum
ATGTGATGCTAGCTATGTGCCGACTTTTTGCCCTGCGAGCCTCCTCTGACCGCAATTCATCGGCCATGTTCGTCGCCTCGCAAGACATTCTTTTTATCCTATTCCTAACTACCAGAGCTTGATCCTTCTTGATAAGCAAGGAGGCCAGCTCGGCCTTAGCTAAGACTACTTCCCTACTATCACGGGATTTAATGGCCCGATCTACTTTAGCTTCTAATGCCTTTAGCGCTGCTAACCCTTCTAGGTTGAGCCGACGACTAAATTCAGCAGCAAAAGACCTAAGAACAGATTTAAGGTGATCCCACCATCTATTCCCAACCACAGCCCCCGTCAGTTCCCGCTGTAAAGTTAGTAGCAGCTGGTTCTGGAAATCTGGCTCACCAAATAATGATGAGTTCAACTTCCAGTATCCAGCCATCCTAATCCTACGCTTAGCTAAGTTTACGCGAACTCGGACAAGCCTATGGTCCGTGTAAACTATCGAATGAAAGCTTGGACATTCTAAGAGCCCTACTTCGACTCTCTTAACTAAGACTCGGTCGATGTAGCTAGAATGCACCACCGAAGCCGAGCCGCCGCTACTACTTGTCCAAGTCCACACTACGTCCCGAGGATGCTCGTTTCGATACCTATCGACAAGATCAAACCTGTCGATAAATTCTCGAAACGGCTTAACATCCGGGTTGTTAGTACCCGATCTTTCCCCTAAACGATCTATCTCGGGATCAAGGACGGCGTTCCAATCTCCCGCTAAAACTACCGAACGTGATGTATT
>NW_020640064.1:786-1000 GCF_003573695.1 Papaver somniferum
ACGAACTCGGACAAGCCTATGGTCCGTGTAAACTATCGAATGAAAGCTTGGACATTCTAAGAGCCCTACTTCGACTCTCTTAACTAAGACTCGGTCGATGTAGCTAGAATGCACCACCGAAGCCGAGCCGCCGCTACTACTTGTCCAAGTCCACACTACGTCCCGAGGATGCTCGTTTCGATACCTATCGACAAGATCAAACCTGTCGATAAAT
>NW_020640065.1:0-523 GCF_003573695.1 Papaver somniferum
AGTTCTGCATGGTCTTTCATCCTTCTTCTATTGTGAAATTTGACTTCCTTCATATTTTCTTGAATCAACGTACATAAAAATGTAATTTTTACTAGTCGTATTGCCTTAGAACATATTGATTGTAATTACAATATATTTTTCAAACTTTTTCTGTTAAAGATGAGTTTATCTAGTTTACAATTTAGTCTCAGAAATAAAATTCCGACTTATAACGAAATGTGTAGACTTTTTTGAGTTAACGTATATAAAATTCAACATTTTCATGAACTCTTTCTTTTTGTGTTGGCTTTGTGTTTATATCTGATTCAAGATAGAAGGAATTGGTTAGGATTTCGATTAGTTCTGCATGGTATTTCATCCTTCTTCTATTGTGAAATTTGACTTCCTTCATATTTTCTTGAATCAACGTACATAAAAATGCAATTTTTACTAGACGTATTGCCTTAGAACATATTGATTGTAATTACAATACATTTTTCAAACTTTTTCTGTTAAAGATGAGTTTATCTAGTTTACAATTTAG
>NW_020640065.1:534-1000 GCF_003573695.1 Papaver somniferum
TGCAATTTTTACTAGACGTATTGCCTTAGAACATATTAATTGTAATTACAATACATTTTTCAAACTTTTTCTGTTAAAGATGAGTTTATCTAGTTTACAATTTAGTCTCAGAAATCAATTTCAGATGTATAAAACAGTGTGTAGAGTTTTTTGAGTTAATGTATATTAAATTCAACATTTTTATGAACTCTTTCTTTTTGTGTTGGCTTTGTCTTTCTATTTGATTCAAGATAGATGAAATTTGTTAGGATTTGAATTAGTTCTGCATGGTCTTTCATCCTTCTTCTATTGTGAAATTTGACTTCCTTCATATTTTCTTGAATCAACGTACATAGAAATGCAATTTTTACTAGACGTATTGCCTTAGAACATATTAATTGTAATTACAATACATTTTTCAAACTTTTTCTGTTAAAAATTAGTATATCTAGTTTACAATTTAGTCTCAGAAATCAATTTCCGACTT
>NW_020640066.1:0-391 GCF_003573695.1 Papaver somniferum
TTGATTGTTCGGTTTTCTTCCGGAAGTCGGACTGGTTTGGTTCGTTTGGATCTGTCCTCGGTAACCTCCTTCCGTATGTAATGTTTGAGCTCTCCCGCATCAATTAATTTTTGGATCATTAATTTAAGGTTCTTGCATTTTTCGGTCTGGTGTCCGTTGAAACAGTGATACTCACAGTAATCTTTAGACTTCTCGGATCTCGGGGGTTGCTTTCCCTTAGACCATGGCCATTCTAAGTTTTGCCTCCCTTTGATCTCTCGTAGGATACGAGCATAGCTAGCGTTGAGTTTCGTGTAAACTTGATCTTCGAATTTTCGGTCGCCTGTTCTTCGTTCATCCCTCCGTTCCTTTCTATCTTCGTGAGGTCTCTCATCTGAGCAACCCCTTTTGG
>NW_020640066.1:434-655 GCF_003573695.1 Papaver somniferum
CTATCTTCGTGAGGTCTCTCATCTGAGCAACCCCTTTTGGCCCCATTGGTTTGTTCTGCTGAAATTGGTGCGATGAGACCTCTGCGGATATGCCCTCGGGTTTCCCGTTGAATTTCTTCAAGTCGAGCGTGCTTCTCGATAATTATTCGGAGATCGCCTTCTGTCTTGGGCACGCTCCCGTGAATTTCAACAAATAGGGGACTCATTCGGTCTAAGCCCCA
>NW_020640066.1:848-1000 GCF_003573695.1 Papaver somniferum
GTCGTTCTGTCCCCATCTGGCTAAGACACGGTTGTAGTACCGAACATGTGCAGCAGGGTCGCTGGACCCATCATAGCATTCGAACGTCGGGACATGGCATTTCAGGGGAATAGGGGTGTTGGCCAAGCGATGCGTTAGGGGCGTGGAGTTAG
>NW_020640067.1:0-395 GCF_003573695.1 Papaver somniferum
TGATAAACGACTGTTCCTGCGAGTCAGTCTTCGTGTTCTTGGTGTTGTTCATCATCAGCAGCAGCAGAAACTGAGTTTCATACACTCTTGATTTCTCGCTCCTGAGCTCTCCTATCGACCCCAAACTCTCGACACCCCTTCTACTCAACCCCAGCAACCTATTTACAGCCAACAGACCCGTCGAAACTCGCTCATTCACTCCATATAATTCTCTTTAACTCGGCAGTAAAGAAAATATTTCTGGGAATATTTTCTTTCCTGTTTCATCTTCTCACGCGTTTTCAAGCCTCCAAATTACCATATTTAACTCCTTCACGCTCCAACAGGCTGTGAGGGTCTTCCATGCACGCACAAAACACGTTGAATCTTCTCCAAATCACGTGAAACCCGTGATA
>NW_020640067.1:406-1000 GCF_003573695.1 Papaver somniferum
ATGCACGCACAAAACACGTTGAATCTTCTCCAAATCACGTGAAACCCGTGATATACACGAACTGCCCTGTTTTCAACCCGTGAATTGTTTAGCTGATTCTAGCCAATTCTGGTCGAACCAAACGCCCACAGTGTGTTTAATAGGCCATATCACAACTATCTACCAAAAATCAGCCATTGAATCTCCCTAGAACACGTTCAACAATTCGATCAAAAATCTGCAGAAGTGTTCTCCATTTTCCGGCCAAAAACATTTTTTTGAATTTGCGCCCCTTATCCAGTGGTCGCCCCTTATCCGTTGCTGGAGTCCGAATAACACATGTCCATTGGGGTGCCTTTAGTAATTTTTCTGGGGTGTTTCCAACACTTTTTCTGGGTTCCTCCGGTGCATTTCTGGGGTGTCTTTAGTACTCTATCCTAGGGTGTAAAACACCACTTTTCGACCCAATTTCGCCGCAAGAGCTTATTTTTCCAAAAACATCTACAAAGATATAAAATAACACAATAAGTATTTAATCGAGTCTAACAATACAGAACATTGAGAACAAAATAGACACATAAATTCGTCTATCAAATACCCCCAAACTTATTATTT
>NW_020640068.1:0-398 GCF_003573695.1 Papaver somniferum
GGTTTGTTACTTTTATAGACGACTGTACTAGGTATTGTCATATATATTTGTTTAGAGGTAAGGATGATGCCTTAGAAGCCTTTAAGAGGTATAAACTAGAAGTTGAAAACCAATTGAATACACCATTAAAACCATTAGGTCTGACCGTGGTGGTGAGTACATAACTCCTATAGGAGATTTTTGCATAGAACACGGCATAATACACGAGGTTACCCCTCCTTATTCACCTCAGTCGAATGGTGTAGCTGAACGTAAGAACCGCACCCTTAAGGAGATGATGAATGCCATGTTAATTAGTTCAGGATTACCTTTGAACTTGTGGGGGGAAGCTGTCCTCTCAGCCTGCTATATCCTGAACAGAGTACCTTTTAAAGGATCAGATAAAACTCCATACGAAT
>NW_020640068.1:409-1000 GCF_003573695.1 Papaver somniferum
GGCCTGCTATTTCCTGAATAGAGTACATTTTAAAGGATCAGATAAAACTCCTTATGAATTGTGGAAAGGTAGACAACCTTCTTTAGCATACTTCAAAGTGTGGGGGTGTTTGGCTAAGGTTCAAATCCCTAAACCTAAAGCTACCAAGATAGGACCCAAAACTGTTGACTGTGTCTTCATAGGGTATCCTGAGCATACACCTGCATATAGATTTATGGTTGTGAATTCTGATGTTTCTGAAATTGGTGTAAATACTATTATGGAGTCTAGGGATGCTGTGTTTTTTGAAAATGTTTTTCCTTTAAAATCTGACTCTCGTAAGAGAGGTGTTGATCCCTTAGATGTCCCTTCAACCAGTCAGACTTTAACTTTAGAGGAAGATGAAGTAGAAATTGATCCTAGAAGAAGTAAAAGGGCAAGAACCAAAACCTCCATTGGACCTGACTTCATAACACTAGCAGAGTCTGATCCTCATACTTATAGAGAAGCCATGACTTCTTCTGAAGCTCCGTGGTCGAAAGAGTCTTCTATTAGTGAAATGGAATCCATCAAAGAAAATGATACATGGGAGATAGTAGATTTACCTCCAGG
>NW_020640069.1:0-483 GCF_003573695.1 Papaver somniferum
GCCGGCGGCGAGCGCGCCCAAATGCAAAGGTCGTTACACGAAACGCGTCCGCCGTTCTAGGCAGGTAGAGTGGCAGGCAGGCAGGCAGGCAGGCAGTTAGTCGAACACGCCTGAACCGGTACCTCGTGCTAGCGCAAAGCAAGCCAGCGTGTCTCGATGAACGGTGGTCGTCATTGGAGAAGTCGTGGTGGACGCTGTCCCGGCGCTCGGAATACGCAGACAGGCGGGTGGCTGCGGCAGGGCGCCGAACGCGCGCCGAAACCCACGTGCCAGCGCAACGGAAGCCAACCGATCGCGGCGAACGGTTATCGTGACTGGAGCTAGAAAAGGAAGTCGTGGAGAACGGTATACCATGCTTAGATTTGCGTGTGTTATCGTTCGGACCTCGATAACACGACCAGACCTAAGTCAGGGAAGGCGTACTCCACGACTTCCACTTGAGGTTTTCAAAAAAAGCAAAGGTTGTTACACGAATTACATTCG
>NW_020640069.1:494-1000 GCF_003573695.1 Papaver somniferum
CTGAACAGGTACCTCGTGCTAGCGCAAAGGAAGCCAGCGTGTCTCGATGAACGGTGGTCGTCATTGGAGAAGTCGTGGTGGACGCTGTCTCGGCGCTCGGAATACGCAGACAGGCGGCTGGCTGCGGCAGGGCGTCGAACGCGCGTCGAAACCCACGTGCCAGCGCAACGGAAGCCAACCGATCGCGGCGAACGGCTATCGTGACTGCAGCTAGAAAAGGAAGTCGTGGAGAACGGTATACTATGCTTAGATTTGCGTGTGTTATCGTTCGGACCTCGATGACACGACCAGACCTAAGTCAGGGAACGCGTACTCCACGACTTCCACTTGAGGTTTTCAAGATAAAAGCAAAGGTTGTTACACGAATTACATTCGTTGACCATAACGACGGCAGGTCGGTTTGGCGTCGACAATACGTGTGGCTGGCGGCGAGCGCGCCCAAATGCAAAGGTCGTTACACGAAACGCGTCCGCCGTTCTGGGCAGGTAGAGAGGGAGGGAGGCAGG
>NW_020640070.1:0-401 GCF_003573695.1 Papaver somniferum
GACCACAAGGTGGTACTTTCATTTCTAAAGGAGAACATATTTGCACGTTTTGGTACCCCTAGAGCTATCATCAGTGACGGCGGTTCACATTTTCGTAACAAGTACTTTGAGTCTTTAGTACACAAGTATGGCATAACTCACAGGGTTGCTACTCCGTACCACCCTCAGACTAGTGGACAAGTGGAAGTGTCTAATAGGGAAATTAAGCACATTCTGGAGAAGACGGTCAACCCGTCCAGGAAAGATTGGTCATTGAGATTGAATGATGCTTTGTGGGCCTATAGAACAGCTTATAAGACACCAATTGGCATGTCCCCCTATCGTCTAGTGTATGGAAAGCCGTGCCATCTACCTGTGGAATTAGAACATCGTGCCTACTGGGCAATCAAAGAGCTGAACTT
>NW_020640070.1:556-1000 GCF_003573695.1 Papaver somniferum
CCGTACCTAGTACGCACAGTTTTTCCTCATGGAGCTGTAGAGCTGGAGGATGTCTCCAACAAGAACGTTTTCAAAGTCAACGGGCAGAGATTAAAGCCATTCCTTGAGCCATTTCCACCCGACATTGAAACAACCAACCTGGAGGACCCAGTCTATGTGGACTAAACTGGTCCACTCTTTCCCCAAATAACCAAACAGTTTTCCAAATGTTTCCCTAAAAACCAAAATTTTTCGTTTTCCCGACAAAACCAAATTTTTTCCAAAAAGTCCAATCCCATTAAAAACCAAAATTTTCTTGTAGATAATGTGTTAGTTAAATTTCCTTTTGTTTATATTTTGTGCTCATCCATTGTGACTGCTAATATGATGGATTTTTGCCTTGAAATAACGGAGTTTTAATCGAGCTACCACCGTACAATCGGGTATTCTCTCTCCTTTTACTCT
>NW_020640071.1:0-474 GCF_003573695.1 Papaver somniferum
AGGTTCCCTAGTCATACTGATCCTAACCCTAGAGGAGAGAAATCGTACAATCATGTGAATGCTGTCACAACCCTAAGAAGTGGAAAGAAAGTTGACAACAAGGTCGCCATGCCTGATAGTGAACATGCTGTAGTTCACCCTGCTGAGCCAGAGAATGAAGAGACTGATAGAGTCTCTGAAGAGACCAATGAGGGTCCTGTTAAGCCCGGCTTTGTTCCCAGAGCCTCGTTTCCCCAGCTGCTAGTTCCGACTAAGAGGGAGTCCAACTTTAATGATATATTGGAGGTTTTTAAGCAGGTTAATATCAACCTTCCATTATTAGATGCAATTAGGCAGATTCCCTCTTATGCCAAGTTCCTTAAGGACTTGTGTACGCGAAAGCGTAAGCTCAGTGTCCAGAAGAAAGCCTTCATAGCTAGTCATGTGAGTTCTATTATTCAGAATACCACTACTCCTAAGTATAAAGACCCAGGG
>NW_020640071.1:485-1000 GCF_003573695.1 Papaver somniferum
GGAAAGCCTTCATAGATAGTCATGTGAGTTCTATTATTCAGAATACCACTACTCCTAAGTATAAAGACTCAGGGTCCCCGACCATTTCTTGCACAATAGGTAAATACCGTGTTGAGAAAGCGTTGCTTGACTTAGGAGCCAGTGTGAACTTACTGCCATACCATGTGTACCTTAAGCTAGGACTTGGTGAGATGAAACCTACCCAGATGACACTTCAGTTAGCTGATAGGTCCGTTAAAATTCCTCGTGGTGTGATCGAGGATGTTCTCATAGAGGTCGACAAGTTTATATATCCAGTGGATTTTGTTATCCTAGATACCCAACCTGTCCCTGACCCAGAGAACCAAATACCAGTGATTTTAGGTCGCCCGTTTTTAGCTACATCCAATGCGATCATTAATTGTCGAAATGGTATAATGAATTTGTCTTTTGGTAATATGACTATTGAGATGAACATTTTTAATATTAGTAAGCTACCCTCCGAGCTAGATGAATCGAGCGTAGAAGAGGTAAAC
>NW_020640072.1:0-278 GCF_003573695.1 Papaver somniferum
GCCTATCGGAGAACTCTCACGATATCAAGTCAATCAATGGATTGTACTCGTACGATAAAAGATACAATATCATATCACACAACTACGATAAAATAGTATCGGTCTGGCTTCACAATCTTAATGAAGTCTTTAAGTCGTTAACCTGATTTTAGAGAAAAAAATCAAAGGTTAATGGAGATCGACTCTAGCGGGCGCATTAGTAGCACACAGACGTGTGGGGATTAGTTTTGCACAATGCTAGATGTCTCCTTTATATAGCCTTCAAATCAGGGTTTTGC
>NW_020640072.1:398-748 GCF_003573695.1 Papaver somniferum
GTTCTTCTTCACCATAACTAGTTCAATTGACTCAAATGAACTAGTTAAAGAGTTGTTCAATTGCTATGAGATCTTATGTAACTACACAAGACACAATTGAAACAAAGATGATTCGATTCTATTAAATCGGCTCATGAACATTATAGCCACGGTTTGCATAAAGCATTCCTTAGTAATTTAATGTTTCATGTTTAGAGAACATCTTTAGATCATAACCTCTTAAGTTCACAAACAAGTTCGCGGACTTAAGTTAATCGGTTGAGTTTTCCAAACTCAGCAGAAATTCTCGGGATGAGAACTTCCGCCAGTTCGCGGACTGGGTTCGCGGACTGAGCACACAAACGAGTTTT
>NW_020640072.1:759-1000 GCF_003573695.1 Papaver somniferum
TCCAAACTCAGCAGAAATTCTCGGGATGAGAACTTCCGCAAGTTCGCGGACTTAGCACACAAACGAGTTTTGGAAAATCCCATCAGAAATTCTCGGTCGAGAACTTCCGTCAGTTCGCGGACTTGGCAAGCCAATTCCACAATCCTCCCGATTTCTCTTGATCAACAAAGTTCGAAAACTTCGATTCAAGGGATACATGGTTATGTAATATAAACTCTCATTTCAATCATTGAGACATTCT
>NW_020640073.1:0-328 GCF_003573695.1 Papaver somniferum
AGTTCTACGAGAAACACCAATGTATCAGCGAGAAAATGGTGGAAAATTAGCGAAAAAATGGGATGGACCTTACATCATTAAGGAAATAGTTGGAACAGGAGCTTATAGATTAATGGATCCAGAAGGAAGAGATGTTGGTCATAGATTAGACAGACCATGGAACAGGTTGTACTTAAAAAGATATTATCCGTAAGAAGCTTTGAGAAGTTATGGATTCTGAAAGAATAATTGCAAGATTACTTATATCAAAACAAGATCATGATGTGCGAAATTTTCGCAGAGATAATCACAGAACAATGACATAAAAGAAAGGGGCGAACCTTTATGG
>NW_020640073.1:482-1000 GCF_003573695.1 Papaver somniferum
TCAGGGAAAGGCTACACCGCCATCGTAACCTGAGTCATGGAGATTTGGGGTCAATAAAGCCCATCCGGCAGAGGCACCTTGGATTCTCAGCTTAAGCATATGACTTGGGTTGGGCGACTAAGGTAATAAGGACTCTCCCAAGGAGTGCAGATCTGATCAAGGCGCCGAGGTACACGGTTGAGTCAAGAGTGCCAGGGACGTTTGAAGCGTACCTTTCCATTCTTGACAAGTCTTGGCTTATACTGCACTCGGCCTGAAGAAAACCCCACTTAGGGTGCAGTCTCGTAACCATAAGCCCTATAGGTAAAAGGGATAAGAGGCTGCGAAAACAACTGGTTGTTGTTAAGACTGGATGGGAGGAGCTAACCTTGTATGGTAGAAGTACGCCTCCTTGAAGGGGCAACCAGGGGGGAGATAAGGGCGGCACCCTCCATTAGGGAGCTGATAAGTGTCTTAAGACGCAAATGTCATGAGGCTTTTTATTCGCAAGGATATTAAGGCTTGTCATATTTGTGCAA
>NW_020640074.1:0-355 GCF_003573695.1 Papaver somniferum
CATTACAAGATAAGGGTTTGGATTTCATCACCGTTCCCTTCTTGCCCGCCTTAGGAAAACGAAACCGAACGTGAACCTAAGCTTTAAAATTTGGAATAGAACGAGACCGATAGGGTAACGAGCTTAATAGGAAACTCGTTCGAAAAATATTGGTTGCTCTTTAAGCACATTTCAAAGTTCATGATGGTTTCTGTAAGTTGAATGCGTGACTGCGCCGCCTTGTGATAGAGGTGAGGCCTTGGGTATCAAAGCTCCACTGAGCTTCCCTCGCCTCGATTCAACTTACATTAGCTCGGATTGATTCCAGAGGGGTGTGCTCAAATTGTAACGAATTCCTTTTCGAAGGAATAGAAGC
>NW_020640075.1:0-464 GCF_003573695.1 Papaver somniferum
GCTTGAGTATATATCAAATCGAGAGATTGAGATATAAACTCTTTGATATACTTTTTATCTAGATTGAGTCTGACTGTCTAGTTGATTCTCTAGAAAGTATATTTGAGTTTGTCCATACAGATTGCTAAGCGAGATATTGGGTGTGGTTGTTGTATCCCCACTTTTTCAATTGGTATTAAAGCAAGCAAACACGTTAAAGACCTTATAAGTTTGTGTTTGTAGCGATCTGATTATGGACGAGTCTATCTCTAATAACGTACCAGTTCAGAAATTACCAGATGATTTTAAAAGCTTGGATTCACCTGAGAGAACTGTCACATGTAAGTCAATATCTAAACATTCTCTTGATGTAAAAACTGTTGATTGGGAAACTCTCCTAGAAGAATAGTTGGATGAACTTTCTGATGAAGGTGATTCAGATATTGATAGAGATGTTGATGAGGAAGTCTCAGAGTATGTTAAGT
>NW_020640075.1:475-1000 GCF_003573695.1 Papaver somniferum
ATGAACTTTCTGATGAAGGTGATTCAGATATTGATAGAGATGTTGATGAGGAAGTCTCAGAGTATGTTAAGTTCTTGGATTCATGGAATATGAAAAAGATTACAACTTCCAATGTCTCACCTATTCTGACTCCTCTTTGTCGAGAAAACAAGAAATTGAGAAGATGTTACACAGGTATTTATTTTTCGAATCGTTCTAACGAATCGATCCTCAAGGATTCTGAAGAAAACCTACGTATGAAGTCACTTGAATGTGATAATCTTTATCAAAAGTACTTTTTGTTGGAAGAGAAACTTGCAGAATCTGAAGCAAGGTTTAACTCTCAACAAATTAGTTTTCATGACAGAGAAAGTGCTTGTCTCGCTCGAGAAAAACGCTTTGAGGCTGATTTAGCTGATGCTCTTGATAAAATCAAGATATTGGAAGATGACTTGAAAAAGTTCGATACTAGTTCAAGCAAATTAACCACTATGCTAGGAGCAAGTAAAAATCATCGTGATACACGAGGATTGGGCTATAAGGGAA
>NW_020640076.1:0-204 GCF_003573695.1 Papaver somniferum
CTTGCTCTGAAATAGAATTGATCCTTTCCCTTCAATTTTTACAGAAGATCCATCCCCAAACTTCACTTGTCCTTTGATTTTCTCATTGAGTTCCAAAAAGTAGTGTCTCTTACCAGTCATGTGATTGCTGGCTCCATTATCTAAATACCAGATTCCTTCTTCTCCATCCTTTGATTCGTAGTTCTTTGGTATTAGGTTCCCTTC
>NW_020640076.1:215-527 GCF_003573695.1 Papaver somniferum
TTGATTCGTAGTTCTTTGGTATTAGTTTCCCTTCGTTTAAGAATACAACTTCGTGCATGAAAAGAGATGTATCTGCTTCCCTTGTTTCATTCTTGTTTGTTTCTTCCATCTTTTGTATTCTTTCAGGACATACAGAGGAGAAGTGTCCTGGTTTATCACATCTGTAACAAATAATGTTTGATCTATCCTTATTTTCTTTCCCTTGGTTTTGATCATTTTGACTTGTTGTTCTATCTTGTGAGTTAAACCTTCCTCCCCTTCCTCGGCCTCTGTTTCCTCTACCACCTCTTCCACGACCTCTTCCTCTTGTCG
>NW_020640076.1:727-1000 GCF_003573695.1 Papaver somniferum
ATCAGTTTTCAACATCCCGGGTTCAAATATCACTAGAGTTAGACCTGAGTCTCTCGTTCGAATGAACTTGATCGAAAATATATTAGTTTTCAACATCCCAGGTTCAAATATTACTAGAGTTGACCTGAGTCTCTCATTAGGATGAACTGGATCAGAATATATCAGTTTTCAATATACCAGGTTCAAATATTACTAGAGTTAGACCTGAGTCTCTCACTCGGATGAACTGGATCAAAAATATATCAGTTTTCAACATCCCGGGTTCAAATATTA
>NW_020640077.1:0-376 GCF_003573695.1 Papaver somniferum
GACAATTAAACACAAGCACATACGTTATTGAACCAGAAAACAAAAGAAAAGGAAGAAGAAGACAATTATGGTGACTTGCAACAACTAAGGGATTGATTGAGGGTCGAGATCGTCTGTGCCACTGCTTGTGTGTGCCCTATGTGCCACACCAATAGAATGACGCCACATCATTCCTCTCATTAACCATGACTAACTAAATAGATTTTCTATATACTGGTAATCTCTTTTTTAGTCCATAATTGATTATCTTTCCTAAATGACTGCTGTTATATATAGAAAATCTAGTTAGTTAGTTAGTCATGGTTAATGAGAGGAATGATGTGGCGTCATTCTATTGGTGTGGCACATAGGGCACACACAAGCAGTGGCACAGACG
>NW_020640077.1:387-1000 GCF_003573695.1 Papaver somniferum
GATGTGGCGTCATTCTATTGGTGTGGCACATAGGGCACACAAAAGCAGTGGCACAGACGATCTGGACCCATTGATTGAAAGATATCAAACGAGAATAAGGTAATAACCGTGACTAGCCGTAATTAATGGACTGTAAATAATGATTGTTGAACTTTGCTGAGTATTTATCATTAAGTTTGTTATATTTTAAACGGCAACTGTTTGACCACACTTGTAACGAACGAATTTGTTTTTATTTTCTTTAAAAATAATTTTAGTAATAATATGTAATCATTAAGGTTAACTTAGTCCATCTGAAAATTTGAAAATATAAATCTAAACTAACACTAGAATTTCTAGCCGTAGATCTTGTAATTTGGGTTATGCATATATGTCATCTTAATGATGGATTTCTAAAAGAGAGAGAAATCAAACATGGGCTCCTCAGAAATTTCCATATTAATTATATGTCCCTAGTTTTAACACCCAACAAATATATCCTTATACAAAAATAAATATGTCCCTATAATTTAAAAACTTTATCCAATAAAAAACAGATTACCTAAATACCCTCATTTATAATAATTTTTTTCTTCATTTCAAACCACAAATTTTTCTCTCTATTGCATCACCG
>NW_020640078.1:0-217 GCF_003573695.1 Papaver somniferum
AATTGGGCTGGAATTGCCGGAAAAAGGAAACAGAGTAAAAAAGGAAACACGGTCCCTGTCGAGTTTGTTTTTGGACATTCAGAGAGATTAAAGGCAAGAAATTCATTCCAAAGATACATATTCTATCTAAGGAGGAGTTTGATATAATTGGGAGAGCTCAGAAACGCGTGAAACGAATTAGGGAAGAGATTATTGCCGTGACTGCCAAGGAAGGAAA
>NW_020640078.1:228-377 GCF_003573695.1 Papaver somniferum
GAGAGAGAGAACTGTATTAGGGTTTGATATTTTTGTAATTTTTTCTTTTCTTTTTGGACACTTGGACATTGAACTTTGGACATTATTATTTTTAAACCCTAAGGAAGGGTTGGTTTAAATACAAACTGTGTGCAGGGAAGGACGGTGAT
>NW_020640078.1:388-684 GCF_003573695.1 Papaver somniferum
AAAGAGTTTGGAGTAGTTTAAAGCACTACAGAGCTGAGAAGATCGAGTTGCAGGAAGTTACGTGTTTCTGCTGTTGTTGAAGAACAAACGTTGCAAGGAAGAACTCCGTCTCAAATTCGCAACATCACTTCCTGTAACAGCTGAACTGTCCGTCACCTTTTCTTTCACTGTAACAATTGAACATCGCCTTTGCAACAGTTATTTCTGTTGCAATTTTTCTGTTTTATTGTTTCACCTCTTGTAAACACTTTTTGAGCTATAAACATATATTTTGAGCAAGTGATTAATATGAGGAG
>NW_020640078.1:695-842 GCF_003573695.1 Papaver somniferum
TCCCGCCTTAGGAACACGAAACCAAACGCAAACCTAAGCCTAAAATTTTGACTAGAACGAGACCTATAGGGTAACGAGCTTAATAGGAAAGTCGTTCGAAGAATATTGGTTACTCTTTTGAGCATACTTCGAAGTTCTTGACGGTTT
>NW_020640078.1:853-1000 GCF_003573695.1 Papaver somniferum
CTAAAAGTGGTAAATTCTATTTAATTATTTATTGTAATTATTTTACATGATTATTTGCATAGAGTGGTTATAGAAAATTGATTTTTATTGAGCAGTTGTGAATCGTTTTGATGGAGCATGCTTGGTTCTAAAACTTTTGATGTTTCA
>NW_020640079.1:0-611 GCF_003573695.1 Papaver somniferum
TCTTTGTCACTTATATATGAATTTTAGTATGCTTGAGTGCAAACTCGTGTACATCAATTGGAATTTCGCATCAGGGTACTTCCTCCTGTAGTCAATAAGTATGCCAACCAAGGAGATTCTTTAGTGCCTTCCAAGGTTCTGTGTAGATAGCTAAGGTCTGGAGTAAAGGTTTTGTGGGTATATCTCTTGTAAGCCCTCCGGAGACAACACTCCGCCACTAGGGCCACCTAGGGGCTTAAAGGCTTATTGCATACGCTAAATGCAATCGACGATGCCTGCGAAAGTGAGTTAGGATTTTATTTTGTAGTTTTGATTTGCTCGTGACTAGAAAATAATAAGTTTGGGGGTATTTGATAGACGCATTTATGTGTCTATTTTCATCTCTATTGTGTATATTGTTAGTACCCATTTTTGTACTTATTTCAGTATTTTATCTCTTTGTAGGTGTTTTTGGAGAAATAAGCTTTTGCGGCGAAATTGGCTCGAAAAGTTGTTAAAGGAACCTGGGAGGACATTTGCTATTCGGACTCTCGCTTTGGATAAGGGGTAACCCATTTCTAGGCATGTGCTAAAGGGACACCGGAACTGGATAGGGGGACACCCTTCTTCTT
>NW_020640079.1:622-950 GCF_003573695.1 Papaver somniferum
TAACCCATTTCTAGGCATGTGCTAAAGGGACAACGGAACTGGATAGGGGGACACCCTTCTTCTTCACGTTTAAAACGGTTTTTGGCGGGAAAAATGCATGCAGACGATGTTGATTTTGGATTGAAGATTTGAACGAGTTTCAGGGTGATTCAACACTGGAAATCGATTGGGATGAACTTGATAGAGCAAAACAGGTTTAATACATGCGTTTGGATCGATCTAATTGGGCTGGAATTGCCGGAAAAAGGAAACAGAGTAAAAAAGGAAACACGGTCCCTATCAAGTTTGTTTTTGGACATTCAGAGAGATTAAAGGCAAGAAATTCGTT
>NW_020640080.1:0-155 GCF_003573695.1 Papaver somniferum
GACTGGTCCCGTGGAATGGCTATAACAATTGCTCCTATTCCATGGTCGAATCTGCGACTGGTCCCACGGAATGGCAATAAACAATTGTTCTGATTCTATGATCGAATCCACGGCTTGATCTCATAGAATAGCAATAACTATATTATCTCATTACT
>NW_020640080.1:355-725 GCF_003573695.1 Papaver somniferum
TCTCGAGGAAGCTCCTCGGTTTCATGGTACTTCCATAAATCCATAACAAATAATATAAAATTAAGGAAAGGAGTGTGGGGCGTGACCATTGGCCAACCGGCCATGCCTTGGTCCCAGCAGGCCCCGCACCCCACGGTTCCTTATTATTTTATTATTATTATTATTATTTCTCTAATTTCATGAAAAAACTCCTTGATTTCATGGTATTTTTTGCACAAATCATCATATAATAATAAAATAAAATAATGAAAACTTGTGGGACCGGTCAACAAACCGGCCGGCCATGCCCTAGCCGGTCCCACACGCCCTTTGCTTTATTATTTTATTATTATTTATCCTATTTTTCCTTGAATTCATCAAATTCCTTGAT
>NW_020640080.1:736-995 GCF_003573695.1 Papaver somniferum
AATCATCATATAATAATAAAATAAAATAATGAAAACTTGTGGGACCGGTCAACAAACCGGCCGGCCATGCCCTAGCCGGTCCCACACGCCCTTTGCTTTATTATTTTATTATTATTTATCCTATTTTTCCTTGAATTCATCAAATTCCTTGATTTTATGGTATTTCCCTCAAATTAGGAAAAATTCCCTCAATTCATAAAAAATACATGAAAAATGCATAAAAATTAGGGAAACTCGTGGGACCGGCCCAAGCCGGCCG
>NW_020640081.1:0-111 GCF_003573695.1 Papaver somniferum
AATATCGCGAAAATAGAGAAAGAACTGATGATCGTTACATTCCACAAAATGAAACTTTTGATGATGGGAAAATTGGAGGAAATCAAGAGAACGGGCAAAATCAGAGACAAA
>NW_020640081.1:122-509 GCF_003573695.1 Papaver somniferum
TTGGAGGAAATCAAGAGAACTGGAAAATTCAGAGACAAAATACCAAGATGGCGAAGGAAATCAAGAGGAGGGAAGAAGTATTTTACATGTGAGAGAAAATCAAAGAAATCAACAGACAATTGAAGAAGAAATTGAGAGACATAATGCTGAACAAGCACGTTTAATCTGCGAACGTGAAAGGTTGAGAGAGGAAATGGAAGAGCAAGAGCTTCAGGAGACAATTCTCCAGAACAATCATGACAATCGAGAAATAAGGCATATACAAAACCGGAATAATGATAATCTCAATGAGGAGTATGATAGAGTGAAGAGAATGGCTGAAAGACAGCGAATTGAGTTGATAAGAAATGAACAAAATTATGGAGGGGAAAGTGAACGACATCATCA
>NW_020640081.1:554-1000 GCF_003573695.1 Papaver somniferum
TTGATAAGAAATGAACAAAATTATGGAGGGGAAAATGAACGACATCATCATTTGCGAATTGAAGATAGGGATGAGGAAGAGAATCGCAGAAGAAGACGAGATGAGGATAATGAAGAAGAGATACAAAATTTCGCAAGAGAAGATAGACGTGAACTCAGAAGAAGAGAAGCAAAATTAAAGAGACCAATGGGCCAAGATTCAGGTGTAAATAAACAAATCTTGAAAGAATTATAAGAAATGAGAGGAATGCTAAATAACAGAGGAGAAGTAGGTAGAATACAATTGGATGAAGCAATAGAAGAAGCTGCGAAAACTCCATTTACAAGGGAAGTACAATTAGGAGGAATACCACCGAAATGCAATTTGCCCGCATTAACCAGCATTTTCGATGGAACAACTTGTGCAATTCAACACATTAAAGCTTATGTGAGGTGCATGTTACGATG
>NW_020640082.1:0-243 GCF_003573695.1 Papaver somniferum
TAGTTGCTGAGTGTCGAACATGATGTTCTGAAACTCATGAATTGAACATGTCATGAGATAGAGGTATAATTCTTACGATGAAGCGAGCAAGTGTTTCTCATTCGATGGATCATTGTTTATTGATTGTTGAACCAATATTCCTTGGTTTGAGCAAATATTTATCATCTGAGCAAGTGTTGCTCATGTGATGAATTGTTGAATATTTGATCGTCTGAGCATGTGTTGCTCATCTGATGGATTATT
>NW_020640082.1:254-499 GCF_003573695.1 Papaver somniferum
CTCATTCGATGGATCGTTGAATATTGATTGTTGAACCAATATTCCTTGGTTTGAGAAAATATTTATCATCTGAGCAAGTGTTGCTCATGTGATGAATTGTTGAATATTTGATCGTCTGAGCATGTGTTGCTCATCTGATGTATCATTGGCAGCGTACCAAAAATATTAATTAGAATACTGGTCGTTGAACCGAGCATAATTACTAAAATTAATGACCATGAGGCCGTCGTAAACTTATTAAGGTT
>NW_020640082.1:699-1000 GCF_003573695.1 Papaver somniferum
ATATTTTCTGGCGTGCAATTGAGCATCCATTCGAGAAAATATGCCAAAATTAGGGTTTCGACGAAACTGAGGAAAACACCATGAGATGATGAAAAATAATTATAAAATAATGAATGAGGAGGCGTGGGACCGCCGTGGTCAAGTCATAGTCGTCCAGTCGTGACCACGGTCCCATGGTGCCTTTTCCTTAATTTTATAATATTTTGATGATTTTATGAAAAATTCATGAATTTAGAGAAATTTGCTGAATTTAGGGAGTTTCCATGAATTGAAGGAGTTTTCATGAGTTCAGGGAAGCAAA
>NW_020640083.1:0-180 GCF_003573695.1 Papaver somniferum
ATCTTCAAATTTCGATCGAAACATTCTCAGAGAGCTGCCACATTTTTCCCGCCAATTTTTAAGTTTCAAATGAAGAAGATGGTGTCCCCCTAACCAGCTATGGAGTGCGAATAGCAGCTGCCTTTTTGGGGTGCCCCTTACTAATTGAGGTGCCCCTTAACCAAATCTGGGCTCCGTATA
>NW_020640083.1:380-697 GCF_003573695.1 Papaver somniferum
GATGATGTTGACTAAGGTGAACCTATCCTAATGGACTGAGATACTGGTCTGGACTAATATCAACACACTGGCAAATACAAGGGAACCAGTGGTCGATAATCCTAACTCTAGGTCAACTCAGCTGGCATATACAAGGGTACCAGTGGTCGACTTTATTGTATATATTCCGGTTGGTTTGGTGGTCTGGTCTCAATTTTTTTTTTCATCTCATTCACTCTATTTCACCCTAGTAATGGTAAAAAGAAAAAAAAAAGTGATCAGGATTCTTTCGATGTTTCCATCACGAGGATATGGCGAAACTACCATGTTTTCTTTTT
>NW_020640083.1:897-1000 GCF_003573695.1 Papaver somniferum
AAGTCGGAAAGATAGTACCTGGGTGAAGAGAGAAATCAAAAACTAATATACAACATACAATCGCCTCGATGGTCAATCAAGGGTAAACAGGGTCCTCCAGAGG
>NW_020640084.1:0-377 GCF_003573695.1 Papaver somniferum
TTAGCAAAATATATACAAAAGGAACAAAAGTTTTTAAAATTTATCTACTTGATTATATACAAAAATTCACCATACACTAACAATCTAAAGAGTTGAGGATCAACCCAAAAGACAAAGTGTAAAGGCATAGAAAGTTTCAAAACACTAAAATTGGACTTAAATGGGAGGGAGAGTGAAAAACCGAATGAATTACCCCTAAACCAAAATTTTTCAACAGGTTCACTTTTAAGCACAAAATCTAACAATTTTAGGGGTTCAGGATTCAAAAGGTCTAACTCATAATGGACTGTTTTCGGGATGGGCAAACATGCAATTTCCAACTGTGGCTCTTTAAAAGTGTTATATTTTGAAGCAAAATAGTCCAAGAGGACTTGGGA
>NW_020640084.1:467-1000 GCF_003573695.1 Papaver somniferum
ACAGTTCCAATCTCAATCCTAGATTTTTCAGAAAAATCGGTTTGACAATATGGGTACAAACCAAATCTAGGTTGGGTGGAAGGCCATCAGATTGTGACTTAGGTAGAAGAATAGGCACATCATTATCAATCAAATCAAAATCTCCTAACTCATCTACACATGTCACATCATGCTCACAATCATCAATCAAATTAGCAAGATCACAATCAGAATCCTCAACATCATCAACAGATTTATTCTCGTGTATCGGCACATCAGGGGAAACATCACATGGAATACTAGAAGACATATCATGCATTAAGGTCGGGGCAGAGAAGCCTAATGTATTTGAACCCAAAGGTTCCATAACATTTTCAGTATAGACATGTTCTTCTAACATAACATCATAATCATCATCATCATCATGATAGGAATTTTGCAATCTAGGATAATTTTCAATCCTAAGGTCGGAGCTATTACAAGAATAAAACTCTAATTCATGGGGGTGACTCATATCATGTGGTGTTGTTCCTGTTTCCCTAACGGATTCCCAT
>NW_020640085.1:0-353 GCF_003573695.1 Papaver somniferum
AAAGGGTAGAAAAGTTTAGGGAGAAAGAGGAGAGAGTTCAGAGCCGAAACGAGGAAGATACCATTGATTGTTGCTGCTGCTGCTGCGAGGAGGATGAACGTGAAGAACAGACTCTCCAAGGCCGTCGTTTATCAACAGTGACATCGACTGTCATCTGTGGGTCGTAGTTCTTCAACGACAACAGCACTTCAGCTTTGTCGTTGATTCTGGACGCCTTCTGTTAATCGCAAAATTTTGTTTTACATCATTTGTTTGACTTTCTCTTCATTGTAAAACACTTTTGAGCATCAATGAAATATTTTGAGAGGTTTTCCAACATGATGAGCAGCTAAATTCTTGGTGATTGAGGCAAT
>NW_020640086.1:0-341 GCF_003573695.1 Papaver somniferum
TCATCTCTTCATAAGGTAGATAGAACTCATCCGATGACAAGCGTAGAAGCAGTTCCTCCAAATTGTCTTCCCCTGGACTCTAAAACTGACTTGACCCCATTGAGTGAACAACTGAGAAACAGTATCATTGAATTGGATATAAATTTGAAAGAAGCCCCTCTCCTAGGGTTTGAACCTCTTACCTTAATTAAATTTGAATCACCGGATCGCATGAACAGTTCCAAGGATTTTCTTTTGACGTAATTTATCTTGATCCATTCTCATGACCTCTGAGACTAATATGGCTATTGGCCTAAGTTGTTTACTTACTTGTTAGAGTAAGGAACCGGCAAGCTTGTCAG
>NW_020640086.1:352-707 GCF_003573695.1 Papaver somniferum
CTAATATGGATATTGGCCTAAGTTGTTTACTTACTTGTTAGAGTAAGGAACCGGCAAGCTTGTTAGAAAAGGAAAATTGGACGTATATGTGTTAAGCATAAGAAGAAAACTTGGGTTAGCTCTGCGTCTGGTAATCTTGGATCCTTATTTAGTGGGTCCCGTCCTAATAGGCTTGTGGTTCACTGTTCAGGCCAAGCATTCACAGAAAGCAAGAAGTATAGCCACTTCATTCCTCTCACCTGTCGCAAGATCGAGCAGATAGCTTAGCAACAAGCTGTAAATCCCTTAAAAAAAGACACGGTTACAGCGAAGTTTTGCACCAACAACCCGTATCTCCTCATATTTGATCAGATAG
>NW_020640086.1:718-1000 GCF_003573695.1 Papaver somniferum
AGAAAGCAAGAAGTATAGCCACTTCATTCCTCTCACCTGCCGCAAGATCGAGCAGATAGCTTAGCAACAAGCTGTAAATCCCTTAAAAAAAGACACGGTTACAGCGAAGTTTTGCACCAACAACCCGTATCTCCTCATATTTGATCAGATAGGTTGGTGTTAGAGAATCGGCTACCCGGGGTCGGTTCTTTCGAACTTCTTCTCTTATGATGAAAGTGTTTTCCCGTGCTTGTACCACGTGTCCCGAATATTCTCAGTACATATGGCGTGAGACGATTCCAC